>NC_041381.1:425027725-425042729 GCF_002162155.2 Triticum dicoccoides
AAGGCGCCTAGGGCTTGGGGGAAACCCTAAAGGGGGGGCGTCCCCTTGCCTTGGGGGGTAAGGCAACCCCCTGGCCGCCCCCCTCCTCAGATTGGATCTGAGGGGGCCGCCCCCCTCTCCCTTGGCCCTATATATATGTGGGGGGTGGGAGGGCAGCCGCACCCAAGTTCTGGCGCAGCCCTCCCCCTCTCCCAAGTACTCCTCCTCTCCCGTGGTGCTTGGCGAAGCCCTGCAGGATTGCCACGCTCCTCCACGACCACCACGCCGTTGTGCTGCTGCTGGACGGAGTCTTCCTCAACCTCTCCCTATCTTCTTGCTGGATCAAGGCATGGGAGACGTCACCGGGTTGTACGTGTGTTGAACGCGGAGGTGCCGTCCGTTCGGCACTAGGATCTCCGGTGATTTGGATCACGACGAGTATGACTCCTTCAACCCCGTTCTCTTGAACGCTTCCGCGTAGCGATCTACAAGGGTATGTAGATGCACTCTCCTTCCCCTCGTTGCTGGTTTCTCCATAGATAGATCTTGGTGACACGTAGGAAAATTTTGAATTTCTGCTATGTTCCCCAGCAGTGGCATCATGAGCTAGGTCTATTGCGTAGATTCTATGCACGAGTAGAACACAAAGTAGTTGTGGCGTTGATATTGTTCAATATGCTTACCGTTACTAGTCCAATCTTGTTTCGACGGTATTGTGGGATGAATCGGCCCGGACCGACCTTACACGTACTCTTACGTGAGACAGGTTCCACCGACTGACATGCACTTGGTGCATAAGGTGGCTAGCGGGTGCCAGTCTTTCCCAATTTAGTCCGAACGGATTCGATGAAAAGGGTCCTTATGAAGGGTAAATAGCAATTGGCATATCACGTTGTGGTTTTGCGTAGGTAAGAAACGTTCTTGCTAGAAACCCATAGCAGCCACGTAAAACATGCAAACAACAATTCGAGGACGTCTAACTTGTTTTTGTAGGGTATGCTATGTGATGTGATATGGCCAAGAAGAATGTGATGAATGATATGTGATGTATGAGATTGATCATGTTCTTGTAATAGGAATCACGACTTGCATGTCGATGAGTATGACAACCGGCAGGAGCCATAGGAGTTGTCTTTATTTATTGTATGACCTGCGTGTCATTGAACAATGCCATGTAATTACTTTACTTTATTGCTAACCGGTAGCCATAGTAGTAGAAGTAATAAGTTGGCGAGACAACTTCATGGAGACACGATGATGGAGATCATGATGATGGAGATCATGGTGTCATGCCGGTGACGATGATGATCATGGAGCCCCGAAGATGGAGATCAAAAGGAGCAAAATGATATTGGCCATATCATGTCACTATTTTGATTGCATGTGATGTTTATCATGTTTCTACATCTTATTTGCTTAGAAGGACGGTAGTAAATAAGATGATTCCTCATTAAAATTTCAAGAAAGTGTTCCCCCTAACTGTGCACCGTTGCGAAAGTTCGTCGTTTCGAAGCACCACGTGATGATCGGGTGTGATAGATTCTTACGTTCACATACAACGGGTGTAAGCCAGATTTACACACGCGAAACACTTAGGTTAACTTGACGAGCCTAGCATGTATAGACATGGCCTCGGAACACAAGAGACCGAAAGGTCGAGCATGAGTCATATACTAGATACGATCAACATGAAGATGTTCACCGATGATGACTAGTCCGTCTCACGTGATGATCGGACACGGCCTAGTTGACTCGGATCATGTAATCACTTAGATGACTAGAGGGATGTCTATCTGAGTGGGAGTTCATGAGATGAACTTAATTATCCTAAACATAGTCAAAAGATCTTTGCAAATTATGTCGTAAGCTCACGCTTTAGTTCCACTGTTTTAGATATGTTCCTAGAGAAAATATAGTTGAAAGTTGACAGTAGCGATTATGCGATCAGTAGAAAGCTTATGTCCTTAATGCACCGCTCAGTGTGCAGAACCCCAAAACATCGTCTGTGGATGTTGCAAACATCGGACATACACGTTTTGATAACTACGTGATAGCTCAGTTAAACGGTTTAGAGTTGAGGCACCAAAGACGTTTTTGAAACATCGCGGAACATGTGAGATGTTTTGAGGGCTGAAATTGGGATTTCAGGCTCATGCCCACGTCAAGAGGTATAAGACCTCCGACGATTTTTCTTAGCCTGCAAACTAAGGGAGAAAAGCTCAATCGTTGAGCTTGTGCTCAGATTGTCTGAGTGCAACAATCACTTGAATCGAGTGGGAGTTGATCTTCCAGATGAGATAGTGATGTTTCTCCAAAGTCATTGCCACCAAGCTGCTAGAGCTTCGTGATGAACTATAACAAATCAGTGATAGATATGATGATCCTTGAGATATTCACGATGTTTGACATCGCGAAAGTAGAAATCAAGAAGGAGCATCAATTGTTGATGGTTAGTGAAACCACTAGTTTCAAGAAGGGCAAGGGCAAGAAGGGGCACTTCATGAAACGGCAAATTAGTTGCTGCTCCAGTGAAGAAATCCAAGGTTGAACCCAAACCCGAGACTAAGTGCTTCTGTAATAAGGGGAACAGCCACTGGAGCAGAATTACCCTAGATACTTGGTAGATAAGAAGGCTGGCAAGGTCGATAGAAGTATGTTGCATATACATTATGTTAATTTGTACTGTACTAGTACTCCTAGTAGCACCAGGGTATTAGATACTGGTTCGGTTGCTAAGTGTTAGTAACTCGAAATAAAAGCTACGGAATAAACGGAGACTAGCTAAAGGTGAGCTGACAATATGTGTTGGAAGTGTTTCCAAGGTTGATGTGATCAAGCATCGCATGCTCCTTCTAACATCGAGATTGGTGTTAAACCTAAATAATTGTTATTTGGTGTTTGCGTTGAGCATAGGCATGATTGAATTATGTTTGTCGCAATACGGTTATTCATTTAAGGAGAATAATGGTTACTCTGTTTATTTGAATAATACCTTCAATGGTCTTACACCTAAAAGGAATGGTTTATTGAATCTCGATCGTAGTGATACACATTTTCATGCCAAAAGATATAAGATAGTAATGATAGTACCACTTACTTGTGGCACTGCCATGTAAGTCATATTGGTGTAAAACGCATGAAGAAGCTCCATGTTGATGGATCTTTGGACTCACTCATTTTAAAAAGTTTGAGACATGCGAACCATGTCTATTGGTGTATACGCATAAAGAAACTCCATGTAGGTGGATCGTTTGGACTCACTTGATTTTGAATCACTTGAGATATGCTAATCATACCACATGGGCAAGATGACTGAAAAAGCCTCGTTTTCTGTAAGATGGAACAAGATAGCAACTTGTTGGAAGTAACACATTTGATGTGTGCAGTCCAATGAGTGCTAAGGCATGCAGTGAATATTGTTATGTTCTTACTTCACAGATGATTCGAGTAGATGTTGAGTATATTTACTTGATGAAACACAAGTCTGAATTATTGAATGGTTCAAGTAATTTCAGAGTGAAGTTGAAGATCATCGTGACAAGAGGATAAAATGTCTATGATATGATCATAGAGATGAGTATCTGAGTTACGAGCTTTGGCACGCAATTAAGACATTGTGGAAATTATTTCACAATTAATACCGCCTGGAACACCATAGTGTGATGGTGTGTCCGAACATCATAGTTGCACCCTATTGGATATGGTGCGTACCATGATGTATCTTATCGAATTACCACTATCGTTCATGGGTTAGGCATTAGAGACAGCCACATTCACTTTAATAGGGCACCACATAATTCCGTTGAGATGACACCGTGTGAACTATGGTTTAGAGAAACCTAAGCTGTTGTTTCTTGAAAGTTTGGGGCTGCGACGCTTATGTGAAAAAGTTTCATCGTGATAAGCTCGAACCCAAAGCAGATAAATACATCTTCATAGGACACCCAAAAACAGTTGGGTAAACCTCCTAATTCAGATCCGAAAGCAATAGGGATTGTTTCTTGAATCGGGTCCTTTCTCGAGGAAAAGTTTGTCTCGAAAGAATTGATTGGGAGGATGGTGGAGACTTGATGAGGTTATTGAACCATCACTTCAACTAGTGTGTAGCAGGGCACAGGAAGTTGTTCCTGTGACACCTACACAAATTGAAGTAGAAGCTTATGATAGTGATCATGAAACTTCGGATCAAGTCACTACCGTACCTCGTAGGGTGATGAGGATCCGTACTACTTCAGAGTGGTACAGTAATCCTGTCTTGAAGGTCATGTTGCTAGACAACAAAGAACCTACGAGCTATGGAGAAGCAATGGTGGGCCCATATTCCAACAAATGGTTAGAAGCCATTAAATCCAAGATAGGATCCATGTATCAGAACAAAGCATGGACTTTGGTGGACTTGCCCGATCGGCAATCCATTGAGATAAATGGATCTTTAAGAAGAAGACGGACGTGAACGGTAATGTCACCATCTGTGAAGCTCGACTTGTGGCGAAGAGTTTTTCACAAGTTCAAGGAGTTGACTACGATGAGATTTTCTCATCTGTAGCGATGCTTAAGTCCGTCAGAATCATGTTAGCATTAGCTGCATTTATGAAATCAACCAATTGGATGTCAAAACGAGTTTCCTCACCAGTTTTCGTAAGGAAAGGTTGTATGTGATACAATCAGAAAGGTTTGTCGATCCTAAGGATGCTAAAAGGTATGCTAGCTCCAGCGATCCTTCTAAGGACTGGAGTAAGCATCTCGGAGTTGGAAAGTACGCTTTGATGGAATGATCAAAGATTTTGGGTTTGTACAAAGTTTATGAGAAACTTGTATTTCCAAAGAAGTGAGTGGGAGCACTATAGAATTTCTGATAAGTATATGTTGTTGACATATTGTTGATCAGAAATGATGTAGAATTTCTGGAAAGCATATAGGGTTATTTGAAAAGTGTTTTTCAATGGAAAACCTGGATTAGGCTACTTGAACAATAAGCATCAAGATCTATAAGATAGATCAAAATGTTTAACAATACTTTCAAATGAGCACATACCTTGACATGATCTTGAAGGTGTTCAAGATGGATCAGTCAAAGAAGGAGTTCGTGCCTGAGTTGTAAGGCATTAAGTTAAGAGTTAAAGCTCGACCACGGCAGAAGAGAGAGAAAGGACGAAGGTCGTCCCCTATGCTTCAGACATAGGCTCTGTAGTATGCTATGCTGTGTACCGCACCGGAAGTGTGCCTTGCCATGAGTTAGTCAAGGGGTACAAGAATGATCCAGGAATAGATCATTGGACAGCGGTCAAAATTGTCCTTGGAGTAAATAAAGGACATATTTCTCGATTAGGGAGGTGATAAAGAGTTCGACGTAAAGGGTTACGTCGATGCAAGCTTTAACACCTATCTGAATGACTCTGAGTGGCAAACCGGATACGTATAGTGGAGCAACCATTTGGAATAGCTTCAAGTGGAGCGTGGAAGCAGTATTTACAATATGACATAGAGAATTGCGAAGTACATACGGATCTGAATGTTGCAGACCCGTTGACTAAAACCTCTCTCACAAGAAAAACATGATCAAACCCCAGAACTCATTGAGACTTAATCACATGGTGATGTGAACTAGTTTAGACATTAGTAAACTCGTTGGATGTTGGTCACATGGCGATGTGACCTATCAGTGTTAATCACATGGCAAAGTGAACTAGATTATTGACTCTAGTGCAAGTGGGAGACTGTTGGAAATATCCCTAGAGGCAATAATAAATTAGTTATTATTATTATATTTCCTTGTTCATGATAATCGTTTATTATCCATGCTATAATTGTATTGATAGGAAACTCAGATACATGTGTGGGTACATAGACAACACCATGTCCCTAGTAAGCCTCTAGTTGACTAGCTCGTTGATCAATAGATGGTTACGGTTTCCTGACCATGGACATTGGATGTCGTTCATAATGGGATCACATCATTAGGAGA
Organism: Triticum dicoccoides; assembly: GCF_002162155.2. Classification (NCBI taxonomy): domain Eukaryota; kingdom Viridiplantae; phylum Streptophyta; class Magnoliopsida; order Poales; family Poaceae; genus Triticum; species Triticum dicoccoides. The sequence continues at coordinate 425,033,670 of NC_041381.1, forward strand.
ATGATGTGATGGACAAGACCCAATCCTAAGCCTAGCACAAAAGATCGTGTAGTTCGTATGCTAAAGCTTTTCTGATGTCAAGTATCATTTCCTTAGACCATGAGATTATGCAACTCCCGGATACCGTAGGAATGCTTTGGGTGTAACAAACGTCACAACGTAACTGGGTGGCTATAAAGGTGCACTACAGGTATCTCCGAAAGTGTCTATTGGGTTGGCACGAATCGAGACTGGGATTTATCACTCCGGTTGACGGAGAGGTATCTCTGGGCCCACTCGGTAGGACATCATCATAATGTGCACAATGTGACCAAGGGGTTGATCACGGGATGATGTGTTATGGAACGAGTAAAGAGACTTGCCGGTAACAAGATTGAACAAAGGTATCGGGATACCGACGATCGAATCTCGGCCAAGTACAATACCGTTAGACGAAGGGAATTGTATACGAGATCGATTGAGTCCTTGACATCGTGGTTCATCCGATGAGATCATCGTGGAACATGTGGGAGCCAACATGGGTATCCAGATCCCGCTGTTGGTTATTGACCGGAGAACGTCTCGGTCATGTCTGCATGGTTCCCGAACCCGTAGGGTCTACACACTTAAGGTTCGATGATGCTAGGGTTATAAAGGAGGTTTGTATGTGGTTACCGAATGTTGTTTGGAGTCCCGGATGAGATCCCGGACGTCAGAGGACTCCGGGAATGGTCCGGAGGTAAAGATTTATATATGGGAAGTCATGTTTTGTTCACCGGAAAAGTTTCGGGTTTTATCGGTAACATACCGGGACCACCGGGAGGGTCCCGGGGGTCCACCAAGTGGGGCCACCGGCCCCAGGGGGCTGCATGTGCCAAGTGTGGGAGGGGACCAGCCCCAGGTGGGCTGGTGCGCCCCCCCCCCCACCAAGGCCCAAGGCGCCTAGGGCCTGGGGGAAACCTTAAAGGGGGGTGCCCCCTTGCCTTGGGGGGCAAGGCAACCCCACTGGCTGCCGCCCCTCCTCAGATTGGATCTGAGGGGTCCGACCCCCCTCTCCCTTGCCCCTATATATATGTGGGGGTGGGAGGGCAGCCGCACCCAAGTTTTGGCGCAGCCCTCCCCCTCTCCCAAGTACTCCTCCTCTCCCGTGGTGCTTGGCGAAGCCCTGCAGGATTGCCACGCTCCTCCACCACCACCACGCCGTTGTGCTGCTGCTGGACGGAGTCTTCCTCAACCTCTCCCTCTCTTCTTGCTGGATCAAGGCATGGGAGACGTCACCGGGTTGTACGTGTGTTGAATGCGGAGGTGCCGTCCATTCGGCACTAGGATCTCCGGTGATTTGGATCACGACGAGTACGACTCCTTCAACCCCGTTCTCTTGAATGCTTCCGCTTAGCGATCTACAAGGGTATGTAGATGCACTCTCCTTCCCCTCGTTGCTGGTTTCTCCATAGATAGATCTTGGTGACACGTAGGAAAATTTTGAATTTCTGCTACGTTCCCCAACATATACCCTAAAGGGGGGGGGGGAATCATTGTGCAACACCATGTTCGTGAGGTTGGTGCTATAACCTAATAGTTCATTAATGGAAAATGTGCCACGAAGGAAATATAACCTACGCATCAAACAACAAAGCATAATTTTATTCTATTTCATTGGCATCAGAAAATGACGCTCATCCTCACCTCTAAACCCCTAACCTAGAAGGCTAATTTATTTGGCGTGTGGGTTGACTTTTGGTGCATCGAGGCACCGTTCAACAATTCTCATCTCTCAAGTGTTGTTGTATATAGTTGGAACTCACTCACTGGTATTTTGAATATCAGTGATGGTCGTTGTTGTACTTCCCTTCCTGCTTTACAAAGGATGTCAATGGGTATGGTATGGTGTGGGTACAATAATACCATTACCAATATCCATGTTTCTCATGGGAGTAATATCATACCCATACCCTACCCATCGGGTGAGTATCCATGCCCATGCCCATACCATATGGTACATGTGCCCGGTGGGTTGGCTGCTCAAGACAACGTTGATGGGTGGTTGCATAACTGCTATTCCATTGTGTGGTGGAGACTCTAGCCACTGAGAGGTTTCTACGGTTGGGGAATTGGTTGTTGGGAGGAGGATGGGGTTAGAAACGAAGCTAATTACATGCACAGACTCGGTAGGTTAGTATTTATTACACATGCGACCCACACTAAGATAATTGAGTAGGATATATATTAGCGTACCCATGGGCGAAAAATCAGACCCATGCCCTACCCACGACTAGTCAGTAGGGTTTGGCATTGCCCATGGGCATGAAAATGTGCACATACCCTACGCACGCGGGTCGGGTACCCATGGGTATCCATGCCCATGGGTAAAACTGCCATCCTTAGCTTTACCAATGTCTCACAGTAGGAGAAGTACAACAACTATCCCGTACGACAGCACTCGGGACCCTTCCTCCAAAAACATCGATTTATCCTAAAGGGAGCACCATCCTACTGATAGTCAACACACAAATGGAATAATGATGGTGAATCGTGGCCCCTAAACCCTAAACCTAGAAGGCTCTCCTTCAACCACTCGATACCATTTCACTTTAACCATGACACTTTTGATACATAAATCATTAGTACTATGACATATTTTAATGGCAACATTGTTTGACACTACTAAGCCATAATTATGCACTATGTATATCATACTATTGCATAGATCAACGGTATATAATTAAATAATACTAGGATTGACCAGCGCTACTATTGACAGTCTACTCCAACAAATCAAAAGAAACCATAAAGGCAAAGGAGCCTGATAGTTTCTGGGTCCACGTCAAGCTCGTCATCATTCTCATCCTTGATACGTCTCCGTTGTATCTATAATTTTTGATTGTTCCATGCCAATATTAGTCAACTTTCATATACTTTTGGCAACTTTTTATATTATTTTTGGGACTGACATATTGATCCAGTGCCTAGTGTCAGTTCCTGTTTGTTGCATGTTTTATGTTTCACAGAAACCCCATATCAAACGGAGTCCAAACGGGATAAAACCAGATGGAGAATACTTTTGGAATATTTGGGAAATATGGGAGGAAGAATCAATGCGAGACGGTGCCCGAGGTGGCCACGAGGAAGTGGGCGCGCCCCTGACCCTCGTGGGCCCCCCATAATGTGGTTGCCGCTCTTCTTTTGCCGCATGAAAGCTAATTTTTAGAGAAAAATCTGGCAAAAGTTTCAATCCAATCGGACTTACGGATCTCCGGATATAAAAGAAATGGTGAAAGGGCAGAATTTGGGAGCGCAGAATCAGAGAGAGACAAAGAGACAGACCCAATCTCGGAGGGGCTCTCGCCCCTCCCACGCCATGGGAGCCAAGGACCAGAGGGGAAACCTTCCTCCCATCTAGGGAGAAGGTCAAGGAAGAAGAAGAAGAAGGGGGCTCTCCCCCCTTGCTTCCGATGGCGCCGGAACGCCGTCGGGGGCCATCATCATCACCGCGATCTTCACCAACACCGCCATCATCTTCATCAACATCTCCATCACCTTCCCCCATCTATATTCAGCGGTCCAATCTCCCGCAACCTGTTGTACCCTCTACTTGAACATGGTGCTTTATGCTTCATATTATTATTCAATGATGTGTTGCCATCCTCTGATGCCTGAGTAGATTTTCATTGTCCTATCGGTGATTGATGAATTGCTATGATTGGTTTAATTTGCTTGTGGTTATGTTGCTGTCCTATTGTGCCCTTCGTGTCGCGCAAGCGTGAGGGATTCGCGCTGTAGGGTGTTGCAATATGTTCATGATTCGTTTATAGTGGGTTGCTTGAGTGACAGAAGCATAAACCCGAGTAAGGGGGTTGTGGCGTATGGGATAAAGGGGACTTGATGCTTTAATGCTATGGTTGGGTTTTACCTTAATGATCTTTAGTAGTTGCGGATGCTTGCTATAGTTCCAATCATAAGTGCATATGATCCAAGAAGAGAAAGTATGTTAGCTTATGCCTCTCCCACATAAAACTTGCTATCGGCCTAGTAAAGTAGTCAATTGCTTAGGGACAATTCCATAACTCCTACCACCACTTTTCTAAACTCGCTATATTTACTTTATTGCTTCTTTATCTAAACAGCCCCTAGCTTTTATTTACGTGTTCTTATTTATCTTGCACACCTATCCAACAACACCTACAAAGTACTTCTAGTTTCATACTTGTTCTAGGTAAAGCGAACACTAAGCGTGCATAGAGTCGTATCAGTGGCAGATAGGACTTGAGAGAATATTTGTTCTACCTTTAGCTCCTCGTTGGGTTCGACACTCTTACTTATCGAAAGAGGCTACAATTATCCCCTACACTTGTGGGTTATCAAGACCTTTTTCTAGCGCCGTTGCTGGGGAGTCATAGCGTGTGGTGAATATTCTCGTGTGTGCTTGTTTGCTTTATCACTAAGTAATTTTTATTTGCTGTTCTAAGTTGTTCTCTATCTCTAGTTATGGATATGGAACACGAAATACCAAAAAAATAGGTGTACTTACTACTCATGGAGATGGGGAACCTTCTAAAACCCTCGATGCTCGTTATGTGAAAGAAATTATGTACTACTTTGATAATCCTGAGAAAACCCCATTCAATTATGTTATGGGAGACACGTTGGATCAGCGTGAATACTTTAGGGATTATCGCTTGACACAAAAAGCGAAACTATTATGGGATCAAATTTATATGTTGCTTTGGTATGCTTGGGATCTATGCTTGAGACATGATTATACTTGTTGCTCTAGGATGAAGTCTCCACACCTTCCCTTTTCATGAAAATTCAATGATAATAAAACCTTGGCTTCTTATGCTAATGGTATCTATGATTACTATGATGTGGAACAAATAGAAGAATTCGTTGCTTTATGGGTGCTTATGAGATTGAATCTATGTTTAAAGAGTTTGAAGATTTTGATGATTCAGTTTACAGACCTGAAAATTTTGCTATACTTAGATATTTCTATGAAAATTATGAATACAATTCCGATATTGATGCATTTATTGAGAAAGTCTCCGCTGTCCAAGAAGAGAGTAATATTTTGCAGGAGTCTATGGAAGAAGAAATTGATGAAACTGTGAGATCATTGGATGAAAAAGATGATGAGGAGAGCGAAGAACAAAAGGAGGAAGAGCGGATTAGCTACCCGTGCCCACCTTCTAATGAGAGTAACTCTTCAACTCATACATTATTTAATTCCCCTTCGTGCTTACCGAAGGATGATTGCTATGATGATTGTTATGATCCCGTTGATTCTCTTGAAATATCCCTTTTTGATGATGCTTTCTATGCTTGTGGCCAAGATGCCAATATGAATGATGCTTATGGATATGAACTTGCTATAGTTCCTTATGTTAAGCATGCAATTGTTGCTATTGCACCCACGCATGATAGTCCTATTATCTTTTTGAATTCTCCCAACTACACTATATCGGAGAAGTTTGTGCTTATTAAGGATTATATTGATGGGTTGCCTTTTACCGTTGCACATGATGATTTTGATAATATAATATGCATGTGCTTGCTGCTCCTACTTGCAATTATTATGAGAGAGGAACTATATCTCCACCTCTCTATGTTTCCAATATGATAAAATTGCAAGAAACTACTTATACTATGTATTGGCCTTTACTTTGTGTGCATGAATTGTTCTTTTATGACATGCCGATGCATAGGAAGAGAGTCAAACTTTGTAATTACATCATATGTGTAACTTTGTGCTCACTACTAGATTACAAATCATTGTTAATTAAAATTGGCTTTGATATACCTTGGGATCCAGGTGGATTCATTACTTGAGCACTATTTGCCTAGCTTAATGGCTTTAAAGAAAGCGCTGCCAGGGAGACAACCCGAAAGTTTTAGAGAGTCATTTATTTCTGTTGAGTGCTTTCATAAAGTTTAAAAACAAAAAAATAAAGAGGGGAACCCAAAACTTTTCAAAAAGGAAAGTGAAAGTGAGAGAGACAAACATTGTTGAAGTGGGAGAGCTCCTTGAACTTTGTTCATACTCACGGAAACTTTGTGAATCTTAATTACAGAAACTTTTCATCAAAAATAATTATCCCCTTGTACAATTCCATTGTATTATAAAAATAATGTGCCAAGGTTTGCCTTTAGGATGTTTACAATGCTTGTTGGTTTGTACGGTGCAGGACAGAAACTTTGGCTGTAGTGCGTGATTTTACATTTTTTTACTGGAAAGTCAAACGGTTCTGATTAGTTTTGCACTATATTTCTATACAATTTTTGTATTTTTCCTATTTTTTGTAGAATTTTTGGGGTACCAGAAGTATGGTGAATGTTCAGATTGCTACACACTGTTCTGTTTTTGACACATTCTGTTTTTGATGTATAGTTTGCTTGTTTTGATAAAACTATCAATTTCTATCAGTGGATTAAGCCATGAAAAAGTTATGTTACAGTAGAAACAATGCAAAAACAAAATATGAATTGGTTTGCAACAGTACTTAGAGTAGTGATTTGCTTTATTATACTAACGGATCTTACCGAGTTTTCTGTTGAAGTTTTGTGTGGATGAAGTGTTTGATCGAGGAGGTCTCGATATGATGAAAAGGAAGAGAGGCAAGAGCTCAAGCTTGGGGATGCCCAAGGAACCCCAAGTAAATATTCAAGGAGACTCAAGCGTCTAAGCTTGGGGATGCCCGGGAAGGCATCCCCTCTTTCTTCAACAAGTATCAGTATGTTTTCGGATTTGTTTCGTTCATGCGATATGTGCAAGTCTTGGAGCGTATTTTGCATTTAATTTTCACTTTTCTTTTACGCACCATGCTGGTATGAGATAGTCCTTGGTTGATTTATAGAATGCTCTTTGCACCTCACTTAAATCTTCTGAGTATGGCTTTATAGAATGCTTCATGTGCTTCACTTATATCATTTGAAGTTTGGATTGCCTATTTCTCTTCACATAGAAAACCGTCATTTGTAGAATGCTCTTTTGCTTCACTTATATTTGTTAGAGCGTGGGAATATATTTTGTAGAAAGAATTAAACTCTTTTGTTTCACTTATATCTATTTAGAGAGATGACATGAATTGGTCATTCACATGGTTAGTCATAAACTCCTACGTAAAACTTGTGGATCACTGATTATGATATGTTTGATTCCTTGCAATAGTTTTGCGATATAGAGATGATAATATGTGGGAGGTACTAGTAGATGGTTGTGTTTACTAAGTATATTGGTGTTAAGGTTTGTGATTCCCAAAGCATGCACGTATGGTCTACTAACTATGTAACCAAATTGGTGCACATTGTATTTTGATTGTTTATCCTTGCGTGAAGGTCGGGGGCACGCGATGGCTAACTCCTACCAACCTCCCCCCTAGGAGTATGCGTGTAGTACTTTGTTCAAGGGCTAATAAATTCTGCAATAAGTATGTGAGTTCTTTATGACTAATGTTGAGTCCATGGATTATACGCACTCTCACCCTTCCATCATTGCTAGTCTCTTCGGTACCGTGCATTGCCCTTTCTCACCTCGAGAGTTGGTGCAAACTTTGCCGATACATCCAAACCCCGTGATATGATACACTCTATCACACATAAGCCTCCTTATATCTTCCTCAAAACAGCCACCATACCTACCTATCATGGCATTTCCATAGCCATTCCGGGATATATTGCCATGCAACTTCCATCATCATCATATACATGACTTGAGCATTTATTTTCATATTGCTTTGCATGATCGTAAGATAGCTAGCATGATGTTTTCATGGCTTATCCATTTTATGATGTCATTGCTACGCTAGATCATTGCACATCCAGGTACGCCACCGGAAGCATTCATATAGAGTCATATCTTTGTTCTAGTATTGAGTTGTATGTAAATAAAGTGTGATGATCATCATTATAGAGCATTGCCCCATAAAAAAAGAGGCCAAAGAAGCCTAAATAAAAAAAAGGGGGCCAAAGAATCCCATCCAAAAAAGGGCAATGTTACTATCCTTTTACCACACTTGTGCTTCAGAGTAGCACCATGTTCTTCATATAGAGTCTCCTACGTTATCACTTTCATATACTAGTGGGAATTTTCATTATAGAACTTGGCTTGTATATTCCAACAATGGGCTTCCTCAAATGCCCTAGGTCTTCATGAGCAAGCAAGTTGGATGCACACCCACTTAGTTTCAGTTTGAGCTTTGATACACTTATAGCTCTAGTGCGTCCGTTGCATGGCAATCCCTACTCCTCGCATTGACATCAATTGATGGGCATCTCCATTGCCCGTTGATTAGCCGCGTTGATGTGATACTTTCTCCCTTTTTGTCTTCTCCACATAACCTCTACCATCATATTCTATTCCACCCATAGTTCTATATCCATGGCTCACACTCATGTATTGCGTGAAAGTTGAAAAGGTTTGAGAACGTCAAAAGTATGAAACAATTGCTTGGCTTGTCATCGGGGTTGTGCATGATTTGATTATTTTGTGTGATGAAGATGGAGCATAGCCAGACTATATGATTTTGTAGGGATAACTTTCTTTGGCCATGTTGTTTTGAAAAGACATGATTGCTTTATTAGTACGCTTGAAGTATTATTGTTTTTATGTCAAATGATAGACTATTGCCTTGAATCACTCGCGTCTTAATATTCATGCCATGATTAGATATATGATCAAGATTATGCTAGGTAGCATTCCACATCAAAAATTATCTTTTTTATCATTTAACTACTCAAGGACGAGCAGAAATTAAGCTTGGGGATGCAGATACATCTCCGTTGTATCTATAATTTTTTATTATTCCATGCCAATATTATTCAACTTTCATATACTTTTGGCAACTTTTTATATTATTTGGGGACTAACATATTGATCCAGTGCCTAGTGCCAGTTCCTGTTTGTTGCATATTTTATGTTTCGCAGAAACCCCATATCAAACGGAGTGCAAACGGGATAAAAATGGGTAGAGAATATTTTTGGAATATTTGGGAAACATGGGTGGAAGAATCAACGCGAGACGGTGCCCGAGGTGGCCACGAGGCAGGGGGCACGCCTGCCCCTACTGGGCGTGCCCCTGACCCTCG
>NC_041381.1:425043227-425055148 GCF_002162155.2 Triticum dicoccoides
CTTTTGCCGCAAGAAAGCTAATTTTCAGAGAAAAATCTAGGCGAAAGTTTCAATCCAATCGGAGTTACAGATCCCCGGATATAAAAGAAACGGTGAAAGGGCAGAATCTGGGAGCGCAGAAACAGAGAGAGACAGATAGACAGACCCAATCTCGGAGGGTCTCTCGCCCCTCCCACGCCACGAGAGCCAAGGACCAGAGGGGAAACCCTTCTCCCATCTAGGGACAAGGTCAAGGAAGAAGAAGAAGAAGGGGGGCTCTCTCCCCCTTGCTTCCGGTGGCGCTGGAATGCCGCCGGGGGCCATCATCATCACCGTGATCTTCACCAACACCGCCATCATCTTCATCAACATCTCCATCACCTTCGCCCCATCTATATTCAGCGGTCCACTCTCTCGCAACCCGCTGTACCCTCTACTTGAACATGGTGCTTTATGCTTCATATTATTATTCAATGATGTGTGATGTCTACTACACAACCTTCTTCTTGTAGACGTTGTTGGGCCTGCAAGTGCACAGGTTTGTAGGACAGTAGCAAATTTCCCTCAAGTGGATAACCTAAGGTTTATCAATTCATGGGAGGCATAGGATGAAGATGGTCTCTCTCAAACAACCCTGCAACCAAATAACAAAGAGTCTCTTGTGTCCCCAACACACCCAATACAATGGTAAATTGCATAGGTGCACTAGTTTGGCGAAGAGATGGTGATACAAGTGCAATATGGATAGTAGATAAAGGTATTTGTAATCTGAAATTATAAAAACAGCAAGGTAGCAAGCGATAAAAGTGAGTGTAAATGGCATTGCAATGGTAGGAAACAAGGCCTAAGGTTCATAATTTCACTAGTGCAAGTTCTCTCAACAATAATAACATAGATAGGTCATATAATAATCCCTCAACATGCAACAAAGAGTCACTCCAAAGCCTCTAATAGCGGAGAACAAACGAAGAGATTATTGTAGGGTACGAACCACCTCAAAGTTATTCTTTCGGATCAATCTATTCAAGAGTTCGTACTAGAATAACACCTTAAGACACAAATCAACCAAAACCCTAATGTCACCTAGATACTCCATTGTCACCTCAAGTATCCGTGGGCATGATTATACGATATGCATCACACAATCTCAGATTCATCTTTCCAACCAACACAAAGTACTTCAAAGAGTGCCCCAAAGTTTCTACCGGAGAGTCAAGACGAAAACGTGTGCCAACCCCTATGCACAGGTCCATGGGCGAAACCCGCAAGTTGGTCACCAAAACATACATCAAGTGGCACATGATATCCCATTATCACCACAGATAAGCACGTCAAGACATACATCAAGTGTTCTCAAATCATTAAAGACTCAATCCTATAAGATAACTTCATGAGGAAAACTCAATTCATCATAAGAGAGTAGAGGGGGAGAAACATCATAAGATCCAACTATAATAGCAAAGCTCGCGATACATCAAGATCGTGCCATAGAGAGAACATGAGAGAGAGAGAGATCAAACACATAGCTACTGGTACATACCCTCAGCCCCGAGGGTGAACTACTCCCTCCTCATCATGGATAACGTTGGGATGATGAAGATGGCCACCGGTGATGGGTTCCCCCTCCGGCAGGGTGCCGGAACGGGCTCCCGAGAGGTTTTTGGTGGCTACAGAGGCTTGCAGTGGCGGAACTCCCGATCTATCTTCTCCTTCGATGTTTTTAGGGTACGTGGACTTATATAGGCGAACGAAGTTGGTCGGGGGAGCCTCGAGGGGCCCAGGAGACAGGGGGTGTGCCCAGGGGGGGTGGGCGCACCCTCCTATCTCCTGGCTTCCTCGAGCCTTCCCTTGCTTGAACTCCTAGTCTCCCGAATCATATCCTTTCCAAAACTCACGCTCCCGAAGGTTTCATTCCGTTTGGACTCCGTTTGATATTTCTTTTCTTAGAAATACTGAAACGGGCAATAAAACAGCAATATGGGCTGGGCCTCTGGTTAGTAGGTTAGTCCCAAAAGTAATATAAAAGTGTATAATAAAGCCCGTAATCATTCAAAACAAATAGTATAATAGCATGAATGCTTCATAAATTATAGATACGTTTGAGACGTATCGTCATCCCCAAGCTTAATTCCTGCTCGTCCTCGAGTAGGTAAATGATAAAAGAAAGAATTTATGAAGTGTGAATGCTAGCAGGTGCACAAGTTTGATCAATGATAATTTCAATCACCTTTTCTGGCATGATTATATGTCAAACAGTAGTTCATGTCATAAAACTTCTCACGAACTAGTAACAAGCAATTCACATGTTAAAGCATAGACCATAAACTTTCTTGAAAACTAGAAAACTTCATTCTTAGTCATCAAACAATTGCAATTCATCTTATTTTCAAGAAGGGTCTATGTTAGAGCTTTGATTTAGCAAACTCCACATGCTCAACTATCATATAGTCTTCTACAATTGCTAACACTCACGCAATACTTATGGTTATGAAGTTTTAATCGGACACTAAGAAAGATAGGGGCTTATAGTGTTGCCTCCCAACGTATTCACCTTCGGGTGATGTCAACAATAATAATTCATGCTAACTTACATCCAATTGGGTATATATATCAGGATCTTTCCAACACGAGGTGCTTGCCAAAGGATAAAATGAAAAAGGGAAAGGTGAAGATCACCTTGACTCTTGCATAAAGTAAAAGACATAAAGTAAAAGATAGGCCCTTCGCAGAGGGAAGCAGGGATTTGCAGAGGTGCCAGAGCTCAATTTTGAAATAGAGATAAATAATTTTGAGAGGTATGATCTCATTGTCAACATAACAACCAAGAGTTCCCAATATCTTCCATACTACATACACTATAGGCGGTTCCCAAACAGAATGGTAAAAGTTTTTACTCCCCACCACCAACAAGCATCAATCCATGGCTTGCTCGAAACAACGAGTGCCTCCAACTAACAATAGCCCTGGGGGAGTTTTGTTTAATTATTTTGATTTTCTTTGATCTTTTTGGATCATGGGACTGGGCATCCCGGTTATCGGCCCTTTCTCGTGAGTGAGGAGCGGAGTCCACTCCTCTTGAGAATAACCCACCTAGTATGGAAGATACTGACAGCCCCTAGTCGCTACATGAGCGATTCGGGCATACAAAACAGATTATTGTTTGAAGGTTTAGAGTTTGGCACATGCAAATTTACTTGGAACGGCAGGTAAATACCGCATATAGGTAGATATTGTGGACACTCATGGCAAAAACTGGGTTTAAGGATATTTGGAAGCACAAGTAGTACCTCTACTTGGTGCAAGGAATTTTGGCTAGCATGAGGGGGAAAGGCAAGCTCAACATGTTTAACTGAGATGTGAGAAAACATAACCCATTATGTTGTCTTCCTTGTACAACATCAACTGTTTAACATGTCATACTTAATGAGTGCTCACAATTATAAAAGATGTCTAGGATAGTATATTTATATGTGAAATCTCTCTTCCTTCAATATTCTTTCATGAATTGTTCAAATGACCAATACAACGCTTGCTAACCTTCAATAAACTTCTACTACTTAGATGTGAAGTCATTACTCCCCATGTGATATGCAAATGAGACATATATAATTTCAGATTTATGACAATCAACTCATTCAACAACTTACTCATAGGATATAAGTGAAGCACACGAGTAAATGAAAAACTACTCCAACGGGATATAAGTGAAGATCAATGAGTAGCAAAATAATTATGTAACTATGTGAAGACTCTCTCTCATTTAAGAATTTCAGATCTTGGTATTTTATTCAAATAGCAAACAAAACAAAATAAAATGACAATGCAAGGATATCACAACTCATGTGAAGAAGCAAAAACTTAGGCTCAACCGATACTAACCGATAGTTGTTGAAGAAGAAAGGTGGGATGCCTATCGGGGCATCCCCAAGCTTAAATGCTTGAGACTTCTTGAAATATTATCTTGGGGTGCCTTGGGCATCCCCAAGCTTGAACTTTTGTGTCTCCTTAATTCCTCTCATATCATGGTTTCTCTATTTCTCAAAAACTTCATCCACAACAAACTCAACAAGAACTCGTGAGATAGGTTAGTATAAACCAATGCAAAACCTTATCATTTTCTACTGTAAAAAATCACTAAAATTATTATTCAACATTGCATACTAAATGCCTCTGTATATTTAATACTCCTATCCTCAAATAGAATCATTAAACAAGCAAACATATGCAAACAATGCAAACATAACAGCAATCTGCCAAAACAGTATAGTCTGTAAAGAATGCAGGATTCATCATACTTCCCTAACTCCAAAAATTATGAGAAAAATACTACGATGTAAAAGATTTATCAGATCTCATTATGCAAAAATATTCAACATTATACCATTCTCTGACTTTTCTAGGGAATTTTTCCAACAGCGGTAAACTTTCTGTTTTAGAACAGCAACATGTATACTAGCAAAATAAGCATGGTAAAGGCTATCCTTGACATTTTTATTGAAAATAAAGATGCAGAACATTACTCTAAGTAACAGCAAGCAAATACTAACAAAAGAAAATGATGCTCCAAGCAAAACACATATCATGTGGTGAATAAAAATATAGCTCCAAGTAAAGTTACCGATGAACGAAGACGAAAGAGGGGATGCCTTCCGGGGCATCGCCAAGCTTATGCTCTTGGTTGTAATTGAATATTACCTTGGGGTGCCTTGTGCATCCCCAAGCTTAGGCTCTTGACACTCCTTATTCCATAGTCCATCGAATATTTACCCAAAACTTGAAAACTTCAACCACACAAAACTCAACACAAAACTCATAAGCTCCGTTAGTATAAGAAAATAAAACCACCGCTTAGGTACTGTAATGAACTCATTCTAAATTCATATTTGTGCAATATCTACTGTATTCTAACTTCTCTATGGTTCATACCCGATACTACTCATAGATTCATCAAAATAAGCAGACAACACAATGAAAACAGAATCTGTCAAAAACAGAACAGTCTGTAGTAATCTGTATCAAACGTATACTTCTGGAACTCAAACAATTCTGAAATAAATTTCTGGACCTGAGGAATTTGTCTAGTAATAATCTTCAAAAATAATCAACCTAAAATCACTCTCCAGTAAAAAATGGCAGCTAATCTCGTGAGCGCAAAAGTTTCTGTTTTTTACAGCAAGATCACATAAACTTCACCCAAGTCTTCCCAAAGGTTCTACTTGGCACTTTATTGAAACAAAAGCTATAAAACATGATTACTACAGTATAATAATCATGTGGACACACAAAAACAGTAAGGGTAAATATTGGGTTGTCTCCCAACAAGCGCTTTTCTTTAATGCCTTTTTAACTAGGCATGATGATGGCAATGATACTCACATAAAAGATAAGAATTGAAACATAACGGGAGCATCATGAAGAATATGACTAGAACATTTAAGCCTAAACCACTTCCTATGCATAGGGATTTTGTGACCAAACAACTTATGGGAACAATAATCAACTATCATAGGAAGGTAAAACAAGCATTGCTTCAAGATTTTCAACACATAGAGAGGAAACTTGGTATTATTGCAATTCCTACAAGCATATGTTCCTCCCTCATAATAATTTTCAGTAGCATCATGAATGAAATCAACAATGTAACCAACACCTAAATCATTCTTTTCATGATCTACTTGCACAGAAAATTTACTACTCTCCACATAAGCAAAAAATTTCTCATGAATAGTAGTGGGAGCAAACTCAACAAAATAATTTTCATGTGAGGCATAATCCAATTGAAAACTAAAATCACGATGACAAGTTTCATGGTTATCATTATTCTTAATAGCATACAAGTCATCACAATAATCATCATAGATAGCAACTTTGTTCTCATAATCAATTGGAACCTCTTCTGAAATAGTGGAATCATCACTAAATAAAGTTGACACTCTTACAAATCCACTTTCATGTTCATCACAATAAGATTCAACATCCTCCAAAATAGTGGGATCACTACTTCCTAAAGTTGACACTCTTCCAAACCCACTTTTATCAATATAATCATCATAAATAAGAGGCATGCTATCATCATAATAAATATTCTCATCAAAACTTGGGGGGACTAAACATATCATCTTCATCAAACATAGCATCCCCAAACTTGTGGCTTTGCATATCATTAGCATCATGGATATTCAAGGAATTCATACTAACAACATTGCAATCATGCTCATCATACAAAGATTTTAGTATCAAACATTCTATAGCTTTCTTCTTCTAGCACTTGAGCACAATTTTCCTTTTCATCAAACTCACAAAAGATATTAAAAAGACGAAGTGTATGAGAGCGTATGAGACAAACTCAATTCCATTTTTTGTAATTTTCTTTTATAAACTAAACTAGTGATAAAACAAGAAACAAAAAGATTTGATTGCAAGATCTAAAGATATACCTTCAAGCACTCACCTCCCCGGCAACGACGCCAGAAAAGAGCTTGATGTATACTACACAACTTTCTTCTTGTAGACGTTGTTGGGCCTGCAAGTGCACAGGTTTGTAGGACAGTAGCAAATTTCCCTCAAGTGGATGACCTAAGGTTTATCAATCCGTAGGAGGCGTAGTATGAAGATGGTCTCTCTCAAACAACCCTGCAACCAAATAACAAAGAGTCTCTTGTGTCCCCAACACACCCAATACAATGGTAAATTGCATAGGTGCACTAGATCGGCAAAGAGATGGTGATATAAGTGCAATATGGATAGTAGATAAAGGTATTTGTAATCTGAAATTATAAAAACAGCAAGGTAGCAAGCGATAAAAGTGAGCGTAAACGGTATTGCAATGGTAGGAAACATGGCCTAAGGTTCATACTTTCACTAGTGCAAGTTCTCTCAACAATAATAACATAGATAGATCATATAATAATCCCTCAACATGTAACAAAGAGTCACTACAAAGCCACTAATAGCGGAGAACAAACGAAGAGATTATGGTAGGGTACGAAACCACCTCAAAGTTATTCTTTCGGATCAATCTATTCAAGAGTTCGTACTAGAATAACACCTTAATACACAAATCAACCAAAACCCTAATGTCACCTAGATACTCCATTGTCACCTCAAGTATCCGAGGACATGATTATACGATATGCACCATGCAATCTCAGATTCATCTATCCAACCAACACAAAGTACTTCAAAGAGTGCCCCAAAGTTTCTACCGGAGAGTCAAGACGAAAACGTGTGCCAACGCCTATGCATAGGTTCATGGGAGGAACCCGCAAGTTGGTCACCAAAACATACATCAAGTGGCACATGATATCCCATTGTCACCACAGATAAGCACAGCAAGACATACATCAAGTGTTCTCAAATCATTAAAGACTCAATCCGATAAGATAACTTCAAGAGGAAAACTCAATTCATCACAAGAGAGTAGAGGGGGAGAAACATCATAAGATCCAACTATAATAGCAAAGCTCGCGATACATCAAGATCGTGCCATAGAGAGAACACGAGAGAGAGAGAGAGAGATCAAACACATAGCTACTGGTACATACCCTCAGCCCCGAGGGTGAACTACTCCCTCCTCGTCATGGATAGCGCCGGGATGATGAAGATGGCCACCGTGATGGGTTCCCCCTCCGGCAGGGTGCCGGAACGGGCTCCCGAGAGGTTTTTGGTGGCTACAGAGGCTTGGCGGTGGCGGAACTCCCGATCTATCTTCTCCTTCGATGTTTTTAGGGTACGTGGACTTATATAGGCGAAAGAAGTCGGTCAGGGGACAGGGGCGCGCCCAGGGGGTGGGCGCGCCCTCCTATCTCCTGGCTTCCTCGAGCCTTCCCTGGCATGAACTCCAAGTCTCCCGGATCATATCCTTTCCAAAAATCACGCTCCTGAAGGTTTCATTCCGTATGGACTCCGTTTGATATTCCTTTTCTTCGAAATACTAAAATAGGCAATAAAACAGCAATATGGGCTGGGCCTCCGGTTAGTAGGTTAGTCCCAAAAGTAATATAAAAGTGTATAATAAAGCCCGTAATCATTCAAAAGAAATAGTACAATAGCATGAATGCTTCATAAATTATAGATACGTTGGAGACGTATCAATATGTTGCCATCCTATGATGTCTAAGTAGATTTTCGTTATCCTACCGGTGATTGATGAATTGCTATGATTAGTTTAATTTGCTTGTGGTTATGCTGCTGTCCTATTGTGCCCTCCATGTCGCGCAAGCGTGAGGGATTCCCGCTGTAGGGTGTTGCAATATGTTCATAATTCGCTTATAGTGGGTTGCTTGAGTGACAGAAGTATAAACCTGAGTAAGGGGGTTGTGGCGTATGGGATAAAGGGGACTTGATGCTTTAATGCTATGGTTGGGTTTTACCTTAATGATCTTTAGTAGTTGCGGATGCTTGCTAGAGTTCCAATCATAAGTGCATATGATCCAAGAAGACAAAGTATGTTAGCTTATGCCTCTCCCACATAAGACTTGCTATCGGTCTAGTAAAGTAGTCAATTGCTTAGGGACAATTCCATAACTCCTAACACCACTTTTCTACACTCGCTATATTTACTTTATTGCTTCTTTATCTAAACAGCCCCTAGCTTTTATTTGCATGTTCTTATTTATCTTGCACACCTATCCAACAACACCTACAAAGTACTTCTAGTTTCATACTTGTTCTAGGTAAAGCAAACACTAAGCATGCGTAGAGTCGTATCAGTGGCAGATAGGACTTGAGAGAATATTTGTTCTACCTTTAGCTCCTTCTTGGGTTCGACACTCTTACTTATCGAAAGAGGCTACAATTATCCCCTACACTTGTGGGTTATCAATCCTCAGAGACAAGATATATGTCCTCCGGAGGTCCGTCGGAGGGGCCTGCCTCACCGTCATAGCGGGTAGCAGCGAATGAAGGAGTTTGGATGAAGGAGTTCATATTTGATCTAGGTGTCATACCTTGTGCATCGGGTCCAATGAAAATCTTTTCTGCCAATACTGGTGCAATTGCATTGGCAAAGGAGTCCAGATTTCACAAGAGAACCAAGCACATCAAGAGACGCTTCAATTCCATCCGTCATCAAGTGTCGGAAGGGGGCATAGAGATTTGCAAGATACACACGGATCTGAATGTTGCAGCCCCGTTGACTAAGTGTCTTCCATGAGCAAAACATGATCAACACCAAAGCTCCATGGGTGTTAGAATCATTACTATGTAATCTAGATTATTGACTCTAGTGCAAGTGGGAGACTGAAGGAAATATGCCCTAGAGGCAAAAATAAAGTTATTATTTATTTCCTTAATTCATGATAAATGTTTATTATTCATGCTAGAATTGTATTAACCGGAAACTTATTACATTGTGAATACATAGACAAAACATATAGTCCCTAGTATGCCTCTACTTGACTAGCTCGTTAATCAAAGATGGTTATGTTTCCTAACCATAGACATGTGATGTCATTTGATGAATGAGATGACATCATTAGGAGAATGATGTGATGGACATGACCCATCCGTTAGCTCAGCATTATGATCGTAACAATTTCTTTGCTGTTTCTTTCTTCATGACTTATACAAGTTCCTCAGACCATGAGATTATGCAACTCCCAAATACCGGAGGAACACTTTGTGTGCTATGAAACGTCACAATGTAAATGGATGATTATAAAGGTGCTCTATAGGTGTCTCTGAAGGTGTTTGTTGGGCTGGCATAGGTCGAGATTAGGATTTGTCACTCCGTGTTTCTGTTGGAAATATGCCCTAGAGGCAATAATAAAATGGTTATTATTATATTTCCTTGTTCATGATAATTGTCTATCATTCATGCTATAATTGTATTGACCTGAAACCGTAATACATGTGTGAATACATAGACCACAACATGTCCCTAGTGAGCCTCTAGTTGACTAGCTCGTTGATCAACAGATGGTCATGGTTTCCTGACTAAGGACATTGTATGTCATTGATAACAGGATCACATCCTTAGGAGAATGATGTGATGGACAAGACCCAATCCCAAGCATAGCACAAGATCCTGTAGTTCGTTTGCTATATCTTTTCTACTGTAAAGTATCATTTCCTTAGACCATGAGATTGTGAAACTCCTGGATACCGTAGGAATGCTTTGGGTGTACCAAAAGTCACAACGTAACTGGGTGGCTATAAAGGTGCACTACAGGTATCTCTGAAAGTGTCTGTTGGGTTGGCACGAATCGAGACTGGGATTTGTCACTCCGTATGACAGGGAGGTATCTCTGGGCCCACTCGGTAATGCATCATCATAATGAGCTCAATGTGACTAAGTAGTTGGTCACGGGATCATGCATTACGGAACGAGTAAAGTGACTTGCCGGTAACGAGATTGAACGAGGTATTGGGATACCGACGATCGAACCTCGAGCATGTAACGTACCGATTGACAAAGGGAATTGTATACGGGATTGCTTGTATCCTCGACATCATGGTTCATCCGAGGAGATCATCGTGGAACATGTGGGAGCCAACATGGGTATCCAGATCCCGCTGTTGGTTATTGGCCGGAGAGCTGTCTCAGTCATGTCTGCATGATTCCCGAACCCGTAGGGTCTACACACTTAAGGTTTGATGATGCTAGGGTTATAGGGAAGGTTTGTACGTGGTTACTGAATGTTGTTCGGAGTCCCGGATGAGATCCCGGACGTCACGAGTTCTGGAATAGTCCGGAGGTGAAGATTTATATATGGGAAGTCATCATACGGTCACCGGAAGTATTCGGGGGTTTATCGGCACTGTACCGGGACCACCGAAGGGGTTCCGGGGGTCCACTAGGAGGGTCCACCTGCCCCGAAGGGCCCTTATGGGCTGTATGTGGAAGGGAACCAGCCCCAAGTGGGCTGGGCGCCATCCCCCTAGGGCCCATGCGCCTAGGGTTGGGGAAGGGGAACCCTTGGCTTGGGGGGCAAGCCCCTCCCCTGGGCTGCCGCCCCCCCTCTAGATCTCATCTAGAGGGGCTGGCCCCCTTCCCCCTTCACCCTATAAATAGAGGGGAGGAGGGAGAGCAGCCGCACCACATCCAAGGCGCACCCTCCCCCTCTCCAACACCTCTCCTCCTCCGTTTGAGCTTGGCGAAGCCCTGCCAGAGAACCATTGCTCCACCACCACCATGCCGTTGTGCTACTGCTAGAGCTGTCTTCCTCAACATCTCCCTCCTCCTTGCTGGATCAAGGCACGGGAGACGTCACCGGGCTGCACGTGTGTTGAACGCGGAGGTGCCGTTGTTCGGCGCTTAGATCGGAATCCACCGCGATCTGAATCACTACGAGAACGACTCTTTCATCCACGTTCTTGTAACGTTTCTGTGTCCCGATCTTCAAGGGTATGAAGATGCACTCCCCTCTCTCTCGTTGCTAGTTTCTCCATAGATTGCTCTTGGTGATGCGTAGAAAATTTTAATTTCTGCAACGATCCCCAACAGTTTTGGAGAGGTATCTCTAGGCCCTCTCGGTGATACTCGTATAACTAATGAGTTAGAGGCGGGAAGAAGTATTACTGAACGTGTAAAGAGACTTGCCGGTAACGAGATTGAACTAGGTATTGAGATACCGATGATCGAATCTCGGGCAAGTAACATACCGATGACAAAGGGAACAACATATGTTGTTATGCGGTTTGACTGATAAAGATCTTCGTAGAATATGTAGGAACCAATATGAGCATCCAGGTTCCACTATTGGTTTTTGACCGGAAGTGAGTCTCGGTCATGTCTACATAGTTCTCGAACACGTAGGGTCCGCACGTTTAACGCTCGATGACGACCGGTATTATGAGTTTATGTGTTTTGATATACCGAAGATTGTTCGGAGTCCCGGATGTGATCACGGACATGATGAGGAGTCTCGAAATGGTCGAGACATAAATATTGATGTATTGGAAGGCTATGTTTGGACATCGGAAAGGTTCCGAGTGGTTCG
>NC_041381.1:425055313-425067660 GCF_002162155.2 Triticum dicoccoides
CATGGTGGAAGAGAAGAGAGCATGCCAAGGTGGGGGCGCCCCCCCAAGCCCAATCTGAATTGGGAGGGGGGTCGGCCCCCCTTTCCTTCTCTCCCTCTCCCTCTTCCTTCTTCTCCTACTCCAACTAGGGAAGGGGGGAACCTACTCCTACTGGGAGTAGGACTCCCCCACTTGGGCGCGCCATAGAGGGCCGGCCCTGGGGAAGGGGGCACCCCATAGACACACAAGTTGATCAAGTTGATCTTTTAGCCGTGTGCGGTGCCCCCCTCCACAGATTTCCACCTCGATCATATCGTTGTAGTGCTTAGGCGAAGCCCTGCGCCGGTAACTTCATCATCACCGTCACCACGCCGTCGTGCTGACGAAACTCTCCCTCGACCTCAGCTGGATCTAGAGTTCGTGGGACGTCACCGAGCTGAACGTGTGCAGATCGCGGAGGTGCCGTACCTTCGGTGCTAGGATCGGTCGGATCGTGAAGACGTACGACTACATCAACTGTTTTGTCATAACGCTTCCACTTTCAGTCTACGAGGGTACGTAGACAACACTCTCCCCTCTCGTTGCTATGCATCACCTAGAGATAGATCTTGTGTGATCGTAGGATTTTTTTTAAATTACTGCGTTCCCCAACAGTGTATATGATGGACACTCACTCACTGTTAGTTCGACCGTCGGTGTTGGTCGTCCTTCCATTTCTCCTCTTGATTTACCAAGGCCTCATAGGAGGAGAACTGGAAGGACGACCCCCTACAACAACAGCCATTATCCTTCCTCTGAGAACATCTCTTATAAATGGAGAACCATCAGACTAAATTCAACACACATACAAATATTGATGCAGACATGTGGCCAAGGTTGTCAGAATCGTGATTCCGAATTGGACCGGAGCTCCAATGGTAGGATCGCAAATCATAGAATCTTAACTGTTAGGATAGTAGAAATGAAGATTTTATGAACCAAAATTGGAGAATCATATGGGTTAGTTTGGATCATAAAGTCGTAGAATCGTGAGACAACCTTGCCTGTGGCTCTAAACCCCTAACCTAGGACATAAATTTCTTTCCTACTTATGAAGTTTGGAGTTGGTGGTGAATTTGTATGTGGGATCATACAAATAAACAAATGCACTTCTGGCCACATATTGAAATAGCAACCTTTCAAGAGACATAACTAAATAAATGTTTCTTTTACTAGGTTTGAGACCTATCTGAAATAAATTAATGCACTTCTACCTAACGTGATAATAACACTCTTGTAAAAAGCACAAGTTATAAATGGAAGTATGCCATTCAATTAAAAATCATGGTCTTGATTTTAGTTTCTCTACCCAACCAGTTCTTTTGAATCCATGTCAGCAGAAGAGGGCAAACACATTACAGTTATACATGGCGATAGGTGTTGCCCTCCTACCTAAGCTACAATCTTGTGCATTCAACTTACTCACACCCGTCTACCTATGTTACAAATTTTATATTCTCTCACTATAAATCGTGCAAAGGACCTACTATGGTTGCTTGGGGCTCTTTATCGACTGCAACATGTTCTTTTAGTATATTCATGCTCTCTTTTTAATTGTGAACCATGCAACAACCACAAGACACCATCTTCTTCTGAAGATCTCCTACGCCAGTGGCAATTTCTCAATTTTTATGGCATCATAGCAATGCACGAGCATTGTGCTCGTACCCCTAAACCAAATGTTGTTAGATCAATAGGAGCAAGAACATACCAAATTCACAAGCCATGTAAGACTAGGATCCAAATCAAATGAACTAGTGCATCTATGAACCTAACACAACATCCCCAATCCACTGATAGGAGTGGGGGTAAGAAAAGAGGAGAGCTCACCAGCCTGTATTGTAGCCGAGGCAGAGGCACAACCACACTATTTTGCGATATAGTTCAATACAACGGGCTCGAGTATGACCACACCGACGAGCACCACGTAGAAGGTCAAGCACAAACACAATGAAACCCTAACAAGGAGAAATGCATCGCAAGAGAATACGGGAGGAGGAGAAGAACAAATCGACGCGAACGAAGAGGTAGAGCTCGAGGAGAGGAGGAACCACGTAATTAGCATGGCACCAGAGCATGCCGGACCGCGTCAGAATCAACCGACTATGGCCATGGGCAAAAGGGGTCCACAACAGGCAAGCAAGGCGAGGTGGGCGTAGGAGTCCCGTCGGTAGGGTGCCAAGGAGGGGACGGTGGGCTACGTCACCAGCATTTGCGATTTGGGGGCCGCGCCAATGGCTATTTTTTCTAGAGAAAAGGCACAAAGGCCCGACTTCAAATTAATGAAGCCATCAACCGGCTAGGATACAATGGTGCTGAATTACAAAGGCAAAGACTTGACCAAAAACTGAAAAATACATGCCAAATCACTACAACCAAGAGCTACAGAGAAAAAGGCAGCAAGAAATACTGCGATCAAGCCACCGGAGATCTTGCACAGCTAGAACGGCAGGGCCAAAGCCACCCGGCGACAGCAAAAGCCGTGAACATGAAGATCCAGACCGCGTGAAGAAAACCATCGACTCCACCGCCCGCCGCCTCGGGCCACTGCCGGAGGAGAGACCACTATCTCCCCTTCGTCCCGACCGTGTCGAACACGCGGACGCCCACTGCCGGCCGGTGACCAACCAGCAAACAAAGCGAGGAGCCGCTGAAGGATGAGGAAGAACCCACACGCCACTACCAACGCCGGCAACCAAGGGAACCGAGCACTGCCGCCGCCGCCCACCACCACGCACCAGGTCCAC
This sequence comes from Triticum dicoccoides, assembly GCF_002162155.2. NCBI lineage: Eukaryota > Viridiplantae > Streptophyta > Magnoliopsida > Poales > Poaceae > Triticum > Triticum dicoccoides. Next base: position 425,058,079 of record NC_041381.1, read on the forward strand.
AACCCCCAACCACCCCTTGAACGGCGCCTCCACGATGGGCCGAGACGCCAGAGCGCCTCCACCGTCCGGCCAAAAGGCCAAGGCTTTCGCCCGGGGAAGGGAGGAGGAGGAGGGGGACGGATCTGGAAGCTCGACCCGCCCTCAAGAGGGAGAGCGGCACCGGAGCGCCGCCGGCGTCGAGGTCGACGCGAAATCGACCAGGGGTTTGCCCCGTTCCAAGTCTCCACCGCCCCATCCTCGAAGCCCAGATCTGACGAACCAGCCACCAGATCGGCGAGAGGAGACCACCACAGGGAGGAAGGGGCTGGGAGGAAGAGAGACGCCCACCGCTGCAACAAGACCTCGCCGTCCTCACGCCACCCACGCGGCCGGGAGGGACGGCCAACACCTGCGCGCGTCATCCACCGGAGAAATCGACGCCGCCATCTCCACCCAGGGCCACCGCCCTGGCTTCCAAAGCTCCTCACGCCGGCGCGAGGCAGCAGATCCTCGCCGCCACCTTCACCGGAAGACGCGCGACAGCCGGCAGGCTCCTCGGGTGGCGGCGTGGAGGGGGCAGGAGGGAGGAGAGGAGGCGGCGGCTAAGGTTTGGGGCCGCTCCCGAGTCGCCCAAGAGGGGCGACGCGAGAGCCGGGTGGGGGGACTGTTTGTACCTCCCTTTTCTGTGTAGTTCACCTTGAAGCTTGGAGGGATGGTGCACGTGAAGGACAAAGGGGAAAAGAGATGGAGAGAAAGGGCACGAGGGGTGGGGGGTTGTCGCTAAGGACCTCCCGCCAACTATAAGCAGACTATCGTCTGATATTGCACTCGACTTATAACTAGTAAGCTGAGTATGTTTTTTAGGCTACACTTGGCTTCTAACTGGTAAGCCGAATGACTTTTTAGGCAACACTGGGCTTCTAACTGGTAAAGTGACGTTTTGGGGCTACTCGGATTTAATATTTTTATTGTTATTATGTTAGTTTGGATAGCTAATATTATTTCCTATCTTTATTTTTGTTTATATATATATATATATATATATATATATATATATATATATATATATATCCTTTTAACTTTATTTCTGTTTTTATATTGTATTTCCTATTTTATTTTTAGGATTTGTATTTTCTATCTTTCAATCACATTCTCTCTCCACATCAAATGTGGTGAATTTGGAAACAGTTTCCAACCCACCCTCCTGTGGTTATGGGTGAAACCCAAATCTGTGGGTCCGCATCGTCTAGCCCTTTGAGCGGCTTTCAAAGGTGTTATACCACCTTACACTATCGTTTTGTGCATATATTAGGGCCAGATGCAGGTGTTGGAGGCTTTCTGATCCTCCCTCGCGCAGTTTCGGACACAGAGGCTGGTCATGGGCCCCGCTCCATCTAGGGCTTTGACTGGCTTTGAAAGGGGGTAGACCATTTGGCCTTTATCTTTGTTTATGTTAGAGTAGGACAATTTGGGGCGAGCGGAGTTCGAGGGTCTTCCAAAAATAATAATGAGGCAAGGCTTTCAGCCATTACGGGTCCGATATACTTGGGTTAAATTTTGCCGAGAAAGTAGTGGCTTTGTAATTTTGGTCTCTTGGCCTTGTGTCTTGAAACTCTTGTCTAACTTCTTATTTAATGAACGGAAATGATAAATCTCAGACGTTCGGATTTTGGCCCTGGTAAATCAAATGTTTTTTATGGCAATTTTAGTTGATGCGAGGATGACACTTTTTTCTACGAGCACGGCAATTTCCTGGCAAAAAATAAACTTAATTAGCGTAAATTTGCCATACTTGCCAACTAAACTTTTCATGATCAGCAAACGTAAATTGCCACGAAAAACGTTCATTTTTAATGTTCAAATGGGACTTATCGGCGTCCCTAATGAATGAGCCTCTGTTTTTTCTATATCAAAATGTAAGAACATTAATTCAGCAATTGTAAACTATGATTTTAAGAAATTATGGGAGCATCTGATTGACTGAATACACAATTGGTACCCCATAATGTATATGGATAAACCTGATTAATTACAATAGATTAGATTTCGAGCTGTGAATCTTGTGATAGCGGGCTGGGTAGCACGTGGATACTACTCCACTGGACAGAAGTCCGGCCTGTATGTTAGGCTTTCGGGCCAGGCTACCCATGCTAAAGCCTCCTTCCATTCCAAACATATACTAGTACCTTGAAAGTAAAATTCAACAATATACTTTGCATTCACACGGTACCGAATCAATCAACGTATTTGTTGATCGATCGGAAGCTCGGAGCGATCAACGGAACTGGACGTTGGAACGGTAGTTTGTGTCGGGCTTCCAGTTGGCCGGGATGACTTGTTTGGCCACCAGCGTCTTGCCGGATTCGCTGCGGATGCGGAGAGAGAAGGGGCCCTGCAGCCGGCGGCTGGAGTCCATCCGCCAGATGGCGCCCCACGAATGGCGCATCGCCGTCCAGTACCCCGTCGGGCGGCCGTTCCTTGACTCCATGATGTCCATCTGCACCACGGTGCCCTCCCGGTTCGCGAACTCCACCAGCACGGCGAGGTAGTTGGGGTTGGAGCCCCGCTCGACGTGGAAGTTCATGTTCAATCCCAGATGATTGCATGGCACCCTGCATGCATGCACCAACGGAGCTGATCAGTGACCAGAGCCGATAACGCCGGACGAGTTTCGCTTGGAGTACTACTGTGGTCAAGGTTGTGCCAGAGAAGTTACGGACCTTTGGAACTGGATGTCGATAATGCCGGCGTGGCGGAGCTTGTCGTTCTGGCCAGGCTTCGCCATGGCGCCGAACGCCGTGCCGCTGAGGTCGAAATGGTACTTGGCGACTGGGTAGTAGTTCATGTCGGTGATCATGACCGTCTCCGGCTTGCCGGAGCAGGCCTTGTTATTGACGCATCGTATCTGGAAAACCAAGCAGAAAGTCAACTAATGGGCTACACGTAGCATGATCTTTTGAGCCTAGACTACAGACTAGCGGACTGCTACCCACGTACTATTTCATTACAGTGTGAACGGAGCTACGTACGCACTATTAGCTTTGACTAATCTAGTGTAATGACTAGCATCGGCGTCGGCGCTTAGTGTAATTAATTTATTATGCACACGTACGTACCCGGTAGCAGGCGCCGCAGCCCATGCCGTCCTTGAACAGGGGTTCGTTGCCGCAGGAAGTCATGGACATGAACGGGTACTGGTTAGTGTGCTTGTAGCCGCAAGCACCACCTGCACAGTTCGATCGACATTGTTATTAGTATCCCAAGGTTGCACTGTGTAACGCAATAGCATGCGCCGCCGGCCACCACCGGGACGTACGCACGTACCGTTGTCATCGGGACCGGCACCAGTAGGCGCGCCGTACCATGTGGCCTTGGCAGGGAGCCATGACCAGCTAGCCTTGGAGGCTTTAGCCAAGGAGCCGGTGTAGTTGAGCGGCGACTGGGCGCAGCAGCCATATGTGAGAAGAACGAAGACGAGTGCGACGAGTGCAACTGCATTGGTAGAGACCCCAGCCATACTTGCACTAGTAGCCAGTAGTACTTGTCAAGTAACTCGGCAGCTGTGGTCTGATGGCCAGACGGGTCGGCATTGCCGGAGGATTTATAGGCGGGGCAGTGGGCAAAACTGAAGTGGGAACGACGACGCGATCGGCGACAATGGCCGCTCAACCTGTACAGTATTCCGTGTTTGAGCTAGCAAGGTCACATGGGCATGGCTTGAGGAGCGAATCATGGAAGAATTTAGTGGCATTGCCTTACGTGCTTCCTACTATAAAAATGACATCTTGTCAGTGATCGCATGTTATGCCATTGGCGACTTGGCGTACACTCGTACGGCACACCGGTACCCGCTGCGTAATAAGTACTCTGGGCGCGCAAGTGACGCAAGTCAGGTGCGGGTTGCAGAAAGTCAGATGATTTGTGTGCCGTTGGATCAAAACTCACGCTATCCTGATTCTGACACATGTTCTTCCTCATTCTGGGCTTCTCTTTCCAGCGCCCTCTGTTCCTGTGACTGACTGGGTCGACGCACCTCGTCCAGCAACGCGCCGTCCCTTCGGTCTGGACTCCCAAGACTAATTAACCCAAGAGCCTACTCCGTTGCATCCTCCTTCGCTGGAGTTGCCTTCGTGTTCCCACCCGCCACCAGTCCACTACCACCGCCACCGTCATGCCTTTAGGCCTTGTACAATGCAAGATACTTAGGGGTGCTTAGAGAAATAAATCAGGCTTTTTTTAAGCACCGGTGCTTATTTGTACAGGATAGACGCTTAACTAAACGCCTCTCTTATAGAAATAAGCATCGGTGTTTCAGAAAAATTCGATTTATTTTTCTAAGCACCTCCCTAAGCATCTTCCATTGTACAAGGCCTTATGCATCCAAGATAAATCAACGGGAATGAGAAGTACCTAACATCTAGTATGAGCTCATGACAAATCGGACTTTTTTATGGCAAGTTTTGTGAGGCAAGAAAGACAAGTTAGTTGACACATGACAATTTTCTGTCAAAAATATACTGAAGCACGAAGTAGTCACACTTATCAACTAAAGTTGTCATTCTCGCGTCACTAAACTTGTCATCAAAAACATTCGGTTTGCCATGTGCTCACACCTTACGTTCGGGCGTTATCAGATTCCTAAATCATATCATCAATTAGATTACGATTACGAAGCCTTTTATCCCAAACAAGTTGGGGTAGGCTAGATATGAAACCCTTTCACGAGGACTTCCCAGGAGGTCATCCATCCTAGTACTACTCTCGCCCAAATGGGTTTCATACCCAAAAGACTGGCTAGTTTTTACGTTGGCTCGCCAAGCCTATCACAACCCTTAGATATGAAACCCTTTCACGAGGACTTCCTAGGAGGTCACCCATCCTAGTACTATTCTCGCTCAAATGGGTTTCATACCTATGGGACTGGCTAGTTTTTACGTTGGCTCGCCAAGCCTATCACAACCCTCCTCCTTTACCCGGGCTTGGGACCGGCTATGCCTAGAAGACAATCATATCATCAATTCATCGCAAAAATTGAAACTCAAATTATGAATGTAAAGAAATGTCTTTGCCATGACCAAACTAAGAGCATCTCCAACGCCGACCCTCAAATTTCCTCCGGCATCTGTCTGCGGACAGGAGGGCCAATCCGCGAACACCGATACCGGAGACCGTCATCCAACGGTGCCTGCATACATCCTCTATTCTTAAATAGCTACAACCAACTACCTAATTTTTTTTCCCATGCAAGAATGCCACATCATCCAGCCATGCGAGTTATAAGTTACTTATCACATTAACCTCTTCATGCAAAACATACCACCACATGCATGACCTTTTTTCCAGGGGACTAAATCATGTAAAACACTTTTATATTTGTTTTTGCATCAATTTTAGTCTTCTACCACTTATCCATACATTTTTCTTAACAAAGTTCCCGCAGCAACACGCGAGGCATCATCTAGATTCAACAACAGTTGAAACCAACTGGAAGAAATCCGTGCAAACATGACGGAATTCATTCAAATTCGATTATACTTAACATAAAAAGGTCGATATTTTGACCGTTTAATAATAAAATAGGAAAAAAATCCTAAATCCTATACCGGACGGCCACCTCGTACTCATGGCCACCCTACCCTGCTGCACCGCCGTCGCCGTCCATGCCATCATTGTCGTGGTCCCTCTAGCGGCGGAACGGCACTGGAGGGCCATGGTAGCCTTGTCCGGCGGCTGCCTACTGCTCGGGGAGGAGCCGATCCGCCTCCTGATGCGTGGTGCGGAGTGCCACCGCAGCGACTGCCGACTTTGTCTTCGGAGCCCTGACGGCAGTCTTGCTACGACCGGCATTGGCGGAGCAGTCGCAAAGTGACCACTCATCGTTGATCTTGGTGAGCTCGCCGTTAAGGCGGCGGCGCCACCTGGCGGCCGTCTTCGCGGTGGTCACGAAGCAGCCGCGCGCCCACGCGGCGGTGAGATCAGGGTTGTTACGGACCAAGTCTGGCGCCACATCCCTCTTGGCGAATGCGGAGCGGCAACCCACATTGCGCCGGCCGTACCTCGTCGCGCGCTTCGCCCCAGATACGACGACCATCGAGCCTGCAAACTCCCCCCACCCCCACCTCCGCGTTTGTCTCCGATTTGCGGGCGTTCCATGGAAAGCACAGGAGAGGCGGGTGGTTTTTTTTGGTGGGCCAGGGCGGTCAGACGCGTGATTGGCAACGGTCCAGGCGCCCGCACCCCTTGTCTCCGGTTTGCAGGAAAAAAACATGTGTGGACCACCGAGCGGACCGATACATGCTTGTGTTGGATGGCTTCCGCGGTTCGGACTGCGCGATCCGGACGTATGCGGATGGTTTGTGGGTCGACGTTGGAGATGCCCCAAGAATCTTATATAATGAAAATGAGCTAACTTTCCGCTTTTTATGGAGAGAAAAAATGAAAACAAAGAGGAAATACAGAATGAAAACGAAACATTTATGCGGAAACGGAAACAAAAATAGAACGGTGTTTTCCGATAGAACAGACACAGAAACGGAAGTTTCCGTTTTCCGTGAATATGAAATTTTCCATTTTCATTATTATGGGCCTATGGATGCCTTATAGTCTAACAACCAGACAACACAAAATGACACAGTGATTAAAATGACCCTTGTCAGGGACGTGAAGTTTTTGCACCCGAGCTCAAATGAGCTCGGGTGAACAATAAAATTGAAAAACATTTAAAAAATGTTTAGAAAAGCTTATTTTTTATGGAAAACTCTGACAAATGTTCTAAGAGGTTGCAAAGTTTCATCATGAAATCATTTGTGTAAGTCATGACATAAAAAATCGATACTCTGAAAATGCTAATTTCGAAAGCATTTTGGAGCACTAAAATTTTCTTTGCCACGACTTCCACAAATCTGATTTCATGATGAAATATTGCAAGCAACATTTGTCGAAGTTTGTCATTAAAGATTTGAGATTTTGTTGAATATTTTTAAAATGCTTTTTGAGTTACTGTTCATTCCGAGCTCATCCTAGCGAAGCACGCGCCATGGGTATTGAAGCGGGTCGCCAGCCATGTCGACGAGATGTTGGGCTTCTCGCTTCCAAACCTCCTCTTGCCACCACTGCCGGGCGTGCGCCGCTACGACCTCCTGGTGCGTTGTCATAGAGTGGAGGCCTAGAACCCGCTATCAGCCACTCCTCCCGCTCGGGCCACAGGGGGTTGCCATCTTCATATGTCTCAAACGTATCTATAATTTATTATTATTTAATGCTATTATATTTTCACTTTTGAATATTTTTTATAGCATTTTGTATTATTTTTCTGGACTAACCTATCAATCTAGTGCCCAATGTTAGTTCATGTTTTCTGCATGTTTTTGATTTTACAGGAAATCAATATCTATAGAGGTCAAAATACCTTGTTGATTTGATACAATTTTTTCGGTGCACGAAGGACATGAAGCTTCGTAGGATATCGAGTAGATCCAATGATGGGCCACACGACCACTTGGTGAAGGAAATATGCCCTAGAGGCAATAGTAAAGTTGTTGTTTTATATTTCCTTATTCATGATAAAGGTTTATTATTCATGCTAGAATTACATTGATGGGAAACTTAAATACATGTGTGAATACATAAACAAACATTGTGTCCCTAGTAAGTCTCTATTAGACTAGCTCGTTGATCAAAGATGGTTAAGGTTTTCTAACCATGGACATGTGTTGTCATTTGATAACCGGATCACATCATTAGGAGAAACCTGTGATGGACAAGACCAATCCGTTAGCTTAGCATAATGATCATTCAGTTCATTGCTATTGCTTTCTTCATGTCAAATGCATATTCCTTCGACTATGAGATTATGAAACTCCCGGATACCGGAGGAATACCTTGTGTGCTATCAAACGTCACAACGTAACTGGGTGATCATAAAGATGCTCTACAGGTAGCTCCAAAGGTGTTTGTTGAATTGGCATAGATCGAGATTAGGATTTGTCACCGAGTATCGGAGAGGTATCTCTGGGCCCTCTCGGTAATACACATCATAAGCTTGCAAGAAAACGACTAAGGAGTTAGTCACGAGGTGATGTATTACTGAACGAGTAAAGAAACTTACCGATAACGAGATTGAACTAGGTATGAAGATATCGACGATCGAATCTCGGGCAAGTAACATACCGACAGACAAAGGGAATTACGTATGTTGTCATGACGGTTCGATCGATAAAGATCTTTGTAGAATATGTAGGAGCCAATATGGTCATCTAGGTTCCGCTATTGGTTATCGACCGGGGAGGTGTCTCAGTCATGTCTACATAGTTCTCAAACCCATAGGGTCTGCATGCTTAACGTTCGTTGATGATATAGTTTTATATGAGTTATATGTTTTGGTGACCGAATGTTGTTCGGAGTCCCGGATGAGATCACGGACATGACGAGGAGTCTCGAAATGGCCGAGAGGTAAAGATTGATATATAGGACGATGGTATTTGTGAAGGAAATATGCCCTAGAGGCAATAATAAATTTGTTATTTTATATTTCCTTATTTCATAATAAATGTTTAATATTCATGCTAGAATCGTATTAACCGGAAACTGGATACATGTTTGGATACATAGACAAAATACTATGTCCCTAGCAAGCTTGTACTAGACTAGCTCGTTGATCAAAGATGGTTAAGTTTTCTAACCATAGACATGTGTTGTCATTTGATAAACGGGATCACATCATTAGAAGAATGATGTGATGGACAAGACCCATTTGTTAGCTTAGCATTATGATCGTTCAGTTTTATTGCTATTGCTTTCTTCATGTCAAATACATATTCATCCGACTATGAGATTATGCAACTCCGGGATACCGGAGGAATGCCTTGTGTGCTATCAAACATCACAACGTAATGGGTGATTATAAAGATGCTCTACAGGTATCTCCAAAGGTGTTTGTTGAGTTGGCATAGATGGAGATTAGGATTTGTCACTCTGAGTATCGGAGAGGTATCTCTGGGCCGTCTCGGTAATGCACATCATAAGAAGCCTTGCAAGCAAAGTGACTAATGAGTTTGTAGCAGGATGATGCATTATGGAATGAGTAAAGAGACTTTCCGGTAACGAGATTGAACTAGGTATGAACATACCGACGATCGAATCTCGGGCAAGTAGCATACCGATGACAAAGGGAATAATGTATGTTGTCATAACGGATCGACCGATAAAGATCTTCGTAGAATATATGGGAGCCAATATGAGCATCCAGGTTCCTCTATTGGTTATTGACCGGAGAGGTGTCTCGGTCATGTCTATATAGCTCTCGAACCCGTAGGGTCCACACGCTTAACGTTCGATGACGATATTGTATTATATGTGTTATGTGATTTGGTGACCGAATGTTGTTCGGAGTACCGGGTGAGATCACAGACATGAAGAGGAGTCTCTAAATGGTCGAGAGGTAAAGATTGATATATCAACGACGGTATTCGGACACCGGAAGTGTTTCGGGAAGCACCGGGTACTTATCGGGTCACCAGAAGGGGTTTCGGGCACCCCCGGCAAAAGATATGGGCCTTATGGGCCAAGAGTGGAATGCACCAGCCACAAAGTGGCTGATGCGCC
>NC_041381.1:425067932-425095184 GCF_002162155.2 Triticum dicoccoides
TGGAGAAGGAAAGGGCAAGGAGAAAGGGAAAAAGGGAATAGGATCCCCCCTTCCCCCTCCTTCCTACTCTTAATAGGAATTGGAGAGGGCGTTGGCCAAATTGGGAGAGGACCCCATGTAGGATTCATCCTACTTGGGGCGCCCCCTTGGCTGCCACCCCTCCCCTCCAACCTATATACATGAGGGAAAGGGGCGCCTACAACATAGAACAACAACTGTTAACCGTGTGCGGAGCCCCCCTCCATAGTTTACACCCCCAGTCATATTATCGCGGTGCTTAGGTGAAGCCCTGTGCAAATCACTTCACCATCACCGTCACCACGCCGTCGTGCTGATGGAACTCATCTACTTCCTCGACACCTTGTTGGATCAAGAGGGCGAGGAACGTCATTGAGCTGAACGTGTGCAGAACTCGGAGGTGTCGTACGTTCGGTACTTGATTGGTCGGAGCTATAAGAAGTTCGACTACATCAACCACGTTGTCTAACGCTTCCGCTTTCGGTCTACGAGGATACATAGACACACTCTCCAACTCTCGTTGCTATGCATATCCTAGATAGATCTTGCGTGAGCGTATGATTTTTTTTGAAATTGCATGCTACGTTCCCTAACAGTGGCATCCGAGCCAGGTCTATGCGTAGATGATATACACAAAGAGTTGTGGGCAGTGATCGTCATACTGCTTACCAGCAATGTCTTATTTTGATTCGGCGCTATTGTTGGATGAAGCAGCCCGGACCAACCTTATATGACCACGTTCATGAGACCGGTTCCACCGACAGACATGCAACTAGTTTTGCATAAAGGTGGCTGGCGGGTGTCTGTTTCTCCTACTTTAGTTGAATCAAATTTGATTGCGGCCGGTCCTTGTTGAAGGTTAAAACAACAAACTTGATAAATAACCGTTGTGGTTTTTGTGCTGTAGGTAAGAGCGGTTCTTGCTAGAAGCCCGTAGCAGCCACGTAAAACTTGCAACAACAAAGTAGAGGACGTCTAACTTGTTTTTGCAGGGCATGTTGTGATGTGATATGGTCAAGACATGATGTGATATACGTTATTGTATGAGACGATCATGTTTTATGAAAGTTATCGACAACTGGTAGGAGCCTTATGGTTGCCTCTTTTATTGTATGAAATGCAAACGCCATGTAATTGCTTTACTTTAGCACTAAGCGATAGCGATAGTTGTAGAAGCAATAGTTGGCGAGACGACCACGACAGAACGATGGAGATCAAGGTGTCGAGCCGGTGACGATGGAGATCATGACGATGCTTTGGAGATGGAGACCAAAAGCACAAGAGGATGATGGCCATATAATGTCACATATTTTGATTGCATGTGATGTTTATCTTCTATGTACCTTATTTTGCTTAGTACGACAGTAGCATTATAAGATGATCCCTTAACTAAAGTTTCAAGGTATAAGTGTTCTCCTTGAGTATGCACCGTTACGACAGTTCTTCGTGCTGAGACACCACGTGATGATCGGGTGTGATAGGCTCTACGTTCACATACAACGGATGGAAGACATTTTTGCACATGCAGAATACTCGGGTTAAGCTTGACGAGCCTAGCATGTACAGACATGGCCTCGGAACACTAGAGAGCGAAAGGTCGAACGTGAATCAAATAGTAGATATGATCAACATAGAGATGTTCACAATTGATGACTACTCCATCTCACGTGATGATCGGAAATGGTTTAGTTGATTTGGATCATGTTACACATAGATGACTTGAGGGATGTCAGATTAAGTGGGAGTTCTTAAGTAATTTGATTAATTGAACTTTAATTTATCATGAACTTAGTCCTAATAGAATTTGCAAATTATGTTTTAGATCAATAGCTTGCGGTGTAGCTCCCCTATGTTTTTCTATAGGTTCCTAGAGAAAAACTAAGCTGAAAGATATAGTAGAAATAATGCGGACTGGGTCCGTAATCTGAGGATTGTCCTCATTGCTGCATAGAAGAATTATGTCCTTAATGCACTGCTAGGTGACAGACCTATTGCAGGACCAAATGCAGATGTTATGAATGTTTGGCAAGCTCGATTTGATGACTACTTGATATTTTAATGCACCATGATTTATGGCTTAGAACCGAGACTTCAAAAACGCTTTGAACGCCGCAGAGCATATGAGATGTTCCAAGAGGTGAAATTGGTCTTTCAGACTCATGCCCGTGTCGGGATGTATGAGACCTCTGACAAGTACTTTGCCTACAAGATGGAGGAGAATAGCTCAGCCAATGAGCATGTGCTCAGAATGTCTGGGGTACTATAATCGCTTGAATCAAGTGAGAGTTAATCTTCCAGACAAGATAGTGTTTGATAGAGTTCTCTAGTCACTATCACCAAGCTATTAGAACTTCGTGATAAACTATAATATGCAAGGGATGACGAAAACGATTCCCGACCTCTCTGCGATGCTGAAATTGGCGAAGGTAGAAATCAAGAAAGAGCATCAAGTCTTGATGGTTAAGAAGACCACTAGTTTCAAGAAAAGGGGCAAGGAAAAGAAAGGGAACTTCAAGAAGAATGTCAAGCAAGTTTTCACTCCCGTGAAGAAACCCAAAGCTAAACCTAAGCCTGAAACTGAGTACTTCTACTGCAAAGGAAATGGTCACTTGAAGCGGAACTACCCCAAACATTTGGCGGATAAGAAGGATGCAAAGTGAACAAATGTATATTTGATATACATGTTACTGATGTGTACCTTACTAGTGCTCGTACTAGCCCCTGGGTATTTGATACCTGTTCGGTTGCTAAGATTAATAACTCGAAACATGAGTTGCAGAATAAATTGAGACTAGTTGAGGGTGAAGTGACGATGTGTGTTGGAAGTGGTTCCAAGATTGATATGATCATCATCGCACACTCCCTATACTTTTTGGATTAGTATTGAACCTAAATAAATGGTATTTGATGTTTGCGTTGAGCATGAACAAGATAGGATTGTGTTTATTGCAATACGTTTATTCATTTAAGACAGAGAATAATTGTTATTCTGTTTACATGAGTAAAACCTTTTATGGTCATACACACAATGTTAATGGTTTATTGAATCTCGATTGTATTGATACAAATATTCATAATATTGATGCTGAAGGATGCAAAGTTGATAGTGATAGTGAAACATACTTGTGGCACTGTTGTCTAGGTCATATTGGTGTAAAGCACATGAAGAAACTCCATGCTGATAAGCTTTTGGAATCACTTGATTATGAATCATTTGATACTTGCGAACCATGCCTCATGGGCAAGATGACTAAAACTATGTTCTCCGGAACAATGGAGCGAGCCAATGACTTATTGGAAATAATACATACCGATGTATGCGGTCAGATGAGTGTTGAGGCTCGCGGCGGGTATCATTATTTTTTGACCTTCACAGATGATTTGAGAAGATATGGGTATATCTACTTAATGAAACACAAGTCTGAAACATTTGAAAAGTTCAAAGAATTTCAGAGTGAAGTGGAGAATCATCGTAACAAGAAAATAAAGTTTCTACGATCTAATCGCGGAGGCGAATATTTGAGTTACGAGTTTGGCCTTCATTTAAAACAATGTGGAATAGTTTCACAACTCATGCCACCTGGAACACCACAGCGTAATGGTGTGTCCGAACGCCATAATCATAGTTTCTAAGATATGGTGCGATCTATGATGTCTCTTACCGAATTACCACTATCGTTTTGGGGTTATGCATTAGAGACAACTACATTCACATTAAATAGGGCACCATCTAAATCCGTTGAGACGACACCATATGAATTGTGGTTTGGCAATAAACCTAAGCTGTCGCTTCTTAAAGTTTTGGGGTTGCGACACTTATGTCAAAAGGCTTCAGCCTGATATGCTCGAATCCAAATCGGAGAAGTGTGTCTTCATAGGATACCCTAAGGAAACAATTGGGTACACCTTCTACCATAGATCCAAAGGCAAGATCTTTTTTGCCAAGAATGGAACCTTTCTAGAGAAGGAGTTTCTCTCGAAAGAAGTGAGCAGGAGGAAAGTAGAAATTGATGAGGTAATGCACCTTCTCTCGAATTGGAAAGTAGTACATTAGAGAAAATTGTTCCCATGATGCCTACACCAACTAGAGAGGAAGCTAAAGATGTTGATCATGAAACTTTAGATCAAGTTACTACTGAATTTTGTAGGTCAACCAGAGCATGATACGCACCAGAGTGGTGCGATAATCCTGTCCTAGAAGTGATGTTACTGGACCAAGGCAAACCTACAAACTATGAAGAAACTATGATGAGCCCAGATTCCGACAGATGGCTTGAGGCCATGAAATATGAGATAGGATCCATATATGAGAACAAAGTGTGGACTTTTGTGCACTTGCCCGATGATCGGCAATCCATAGAGAATAAATGGATCTTCACGAAGAAGACTGACATGATGGTAATGTTACTGTCTACAAAGCTTGACTTGTCGCAAAAGGTTTTCGACAAGTTCAAGGAGTTGACTACAATGGGACTTTCTCACTTGTGGCGATGCTTAAGTGTGCGAATCATGTTAGCAATTGCCGCATTTTATGATTATGAAATCTGGCAAATAGACGTCAAAACTGCATTCCTTAATGGATTTCTTAAAGAAGAGTTGTATATGATGCAACCAGAAGGTTTTATCGATCCTAAAGCTGCTAACAAAGTGTGCAGGCTCCAACGAACCATCTATGGACTCGTGCAAGCATCTCGGAGTTGGAATATACACTTTGATGAGGTGATCAAAGCATATGGTTTTATGCATACTTTTGGAGAAGCTTGTATTTACAAGAAAGTGAGTGGGAGCTCTTTAGCATTTCTAATATTATATGTGGATGACATATTGTTGATTGGAAATGATGTAGAATTTTTGGATAGCACAAAAGGATACTTGAATAAGAGTTTTTCAAAGAGGAGACCTCGGTGAAGCTGCTTATATATTGGGCATCAAGATCTATAGAGATAGATCAAGATGCTTAATAGGACTTTCACAAAGCACATACCTTGATAAAGTTTTGAAGAAGTTCAAAATGGATTAGTCAAAGAAAGGGTTCTTGCCTGTGTCACAAGGTGTGAAGTTGAGTAAGACTCAAAACCCGACCACGGCAGAATACAGAGAGAGAATGAAAGTCATTCCCTATGCCTCAGTCATAGGTTCTATAAAGTATGCCATGTTGTGTACCAGATATGTTGTGTGCCTTGTCATGAGTTTGGCAAAGGGGATACAATACTGATCCAGGAGTAGATCACTTGACAGCGGTCAAAATTATCCTTAGGTACCTAAAGAGGACTAAGGAAATGTTTTTCGGTTGTGGAGGTGATAAAGAGTTCATCGTAAAGAGTTACGTTGATGCAATCTTTGACACCAATCCGGATGACTCTGAGTCTTAGTCTGGATACATATTGAAAGTGGGAGCAATTAGCTAGAATAGCTCTATGTAGAGCATTGTAGACATAGAAATTTTCAAAATACACACGGATCTGAATTTGACAGACCCATTGACTAAACCTCTCTCACAAGCAAAACATGAACACACTTTAGTACCCTTTCGGTGTTAATCACATGGTGATATGAACAAGATTGTTCACTCTAGTAAACTCTTTGGGTGTTGGTCACATGGCGATGTGAATTATGGGTATTAAACCACATGGTGATGTGAACTATTTTATTGACTCTTTTGCAAGTGGGATACTGAAGGAAATATGCCCTAGAGGCAATAATAAAGTTGTTATTTTATATTTCATTATTTCATGATAAATTTTTATTATTCATGCTAGAATTGTATTAACCGGAAACTTGATACATGTGAGGATACATAGACAAAATAATATGTCCCTAGTAAGCCTCCACTAGAATAGCTGGTTGATCAAAGATGGTTAAGTTTTCTAACCATGGACATGTGTTGTCATTTGATAAACAAGATCACATCATTAGGAGAATGATGTGATGGACAAGACCCATTCGTTAGCTTAGCATTATGATCATTCAGTTTTATTGCTATTGCTTTCTTCATGTCAAATACATATTCCTCCGACTATGAGATTAGGCAACTCCCGGATACCAGAGAAATGCCTGGTGTCCTATCAAACGTCACAACGTAATTGGGTGATTATAAAGATGATCTACAGGTATCTCCAAATGTGTTTGTTGGGTTGGCATAGATCGAGATTAGGATTTGTCACGCTGAGTATCGGAGAGGTATCTCTGGGCCCTCTCGGCAATGCACATCATAAGAAGCCTTGCAAGCAAAGTGACTAATGAGTTAGTTGCAGGATGATGCATTATGGAACGAGTAAAGGGACTTGCCGGTAACGAGATTGAACTAGGTATGATGATACCGACAATCGAATCTCGGGCAAGTAACATACCGATGACAAAGGGAATAACGTATGTTGTCATAATGGTTCGACCGATAAAGATCTTCGTAGAATATGTGGGAGCCAATATGAGCATCCAGGTTCTACAATTGGTTATTGACCGAAGAGGTGTCTCGGTCATGTCTATGTAGTTCTCGAACCCATAGGGTTCGCACGCTTAACGTTTGATAACGATATTGTATTATATGAGTTATGTGATTTGGTGACCGAATGTTGTTCGAAGTCCTGGATGTGATCATGAACATGACGAGGACTATCAAAATGGTCGAGAGGTAAAGATTGATATATAGTACGATGGTATTCGGACACCGGAAGTGTTTCGGGAAGCACCGGGTACTTATCGGGTCACCGGAAGGGGTTCTGGGCACCCCCAGCAAAAGATATGGGCCTTATGGGCCAAGAAGGGAAACACACCAGCCACAAAGGGGTTGGTGCATGTCGGTGTTCTGTGAACGGGGGTCCCCAGACTTGCCTGCCTGCTGCGGCGTGGCTCAAGTGGTGGCCCAGTACGGCCCATCTTCATCAACGCAAGCTCAAGACCCTCGCGGGGTTGACAACGCAAGGCTTCCTCAGGAGCAGGCTCGCGAGGAGGAGGGGAGATCAAGGCGAGGGTACCTCGCGAGGTGCCCGTGACGCAAGCCTTGACGATCGAGACCAGGCGGGAGCCAGGCGGGCGCCGGCCTGCGCAGTATCCTTGTTTCCTCTTTGGTGCAAAGGGGGCAAGCATAGGCGTGGAGTACCGAGGCATCTGGCAAAGGTTACCATTTCGGTGCAACGAGGCCAAGACCAGCGGAGCGGCAGGATGGAGGTCACCATGGAGCCCAAGACGGCGTCATCGCCAGTGCCTTTGGCAGCCGAAGACCAACTTTAGTCAGGATAACTTGTACTAGATGTTCCCCTTCAAAATGGCCATTGTTGGCGCCCTTCCCGCTCAATATTTGGGGAAGAGGACCAGGGCCTCTATAAATAGGAATATCCACCCCAGTATCGGGGGGACAGAGAATCGAGCTCTCATCAGATCGAGAGGTGAACGAACTCACCCAAGTAGTTCTTCGCACCAGCCCAAGAACACCTCTCGTGAGGCTGTTCTTCCCCTTGTACTGTTCATCATCATCCCCTGAGGCAATCTACCACACCACACACTGGAGTAGGGTATTACACCACAACGGTGGCCCGAACCAGTATAAATCTTGTGTCCCCCGTGTCGTTCATCATGTAGCTTAAATTCTCAGCGAGGCATTCAGACGTGGATTGGTAGGGGAAAGATCTTCGCGCGCAACCCAGAGTTCGAACCTTAAGGGTTTTCTGGAACCCCTCATCCGACATTTGGCACGCCAGGTAGGGGTGTGCCGGAATCTTTCTCCCGCTGTCCCGCGCTCCGCCGCTTCGTCGTCTCCATGTATGGTGACCCGACGGCCAACACCGACCGCTGGGTGGCGTGGCCTGCCCACACCATGCCGCCTGCCCAAGGTGACCTCAACCCCGCGCCTCAGGAAGCCCATGCTCCACAGAACACTGCGGGGCGCGGGCGACGCGGACAAGCACTGCCTGCCCTCACTCCGCGGCAGGTGCGATCAGTAGCAAGGTCCTCAAGCCACGACGTGGCCACAACACCGCACACCCGACGGGAGCAGGCGAACATGAAGGCCGCGCTCACTGTGGCACGAGAACTGCTGTGGTGCAGACTGCAAGAAAGCAGCCACAATGTGCTGCTGGAGCGTGTCGCTAAGCTCCTAGATGCCGCTGCTTCAGGGGCACCTTTGTTTTGCGTCCAACTTCCACCCCAGGCCCCGGGCGGATCACACCGCCGGCCTATCCTTGCCCACGCACCCCCGGGCGCACCTCAAGGCTTCATCAACACCAGCCTGGCCGTCAGCGTTGGGCAACAAGTTGCGCCGACACCGCCCCTGGTAAGCGAGGGCATGCACATCACTGCCTACGGCTCGGGCGGGCCGCCGCCCTACCGCCCCCAAGGTGGAGCTTCAAGCCGTACTGCATGTCGCGTGGGGCACTATGGCGAGTCCTTTGGGGCGGTGACCCCGGAGGCTTATGTGCCCCACATGGTGGATCGAGAGTACGCCCTGGAGACCACGGCTCTTTCCTCGAGCCAGGCTGGGAGGAAGAGGCGCCAGAAGCCGAGCCCTTTCAGGAACCTCATGGAAGCCTCTATAACCGTGCGAGCGGCAGCAGCTATCGGGTACCGCTAATTCCTGAGGAGCAAGCTTATGCTAACCATGGGTCGTAGGAAGTTCAAGTCTCTGCAGTTGATGGCTGCCCCAGTGCAGCAGCCTCCCTCCCCTCAGGAGGAGGGAACTGGGGGCTGCAGGAGAGGGGCCGGGACCCAGGCTCCTCCCCACGGCACGTGGAGCAAGGCGTTCCTCGGAGGTAGGCCCTCTGCCAGGGAGGTGCCGCAAGGCCTACCCCCGGCAGAGGACCCATGGTCATCGGGGGGACCACTGGCGTCCCCTTTTCCCCATTGGCATCGTCCTGGTTTCCGGTCGCCGTCAATGGTGGTCAAGGGTGGCGCAAGGCGGGCCCCTCATCTGGCAATATGAAGCAAGGACGGTACCTGTGAAGAAGGCCCAATGCCTGTGAAGCTCGTCGCCTGTGACACTCTCACGTAATAATGAGTTGGGGATGTACACGCCCCGGAGTCTCCGGAGAGCCGCCCTCGGGCCTCGGGGGCTCCCTCCCACGCCCAGTGGCAGCACTTAGCTCCGCGTTTGTGAGAAGACGTCGAAGACTAGACTAGGTGCCGGACGCGGCCTTTTGCTTTTGCTCCCTTTGGTGTGGTCGAGTTTTCTCGTTTCAGATCTAAGTCGAAGTTGAATTTTGTGTTTGTGTATGCGGGGAGGGGTGTATTGTCTTGTTCGTGTGCTTTCTCGTGTTCCGTTTTCTGCTCAAGTTGGAATTTACACTAGCTACCCCCCCTCTCAAGAGCCCCTCACAAGCAGGGCCGGACCCAGCACGCGCGCCTGCCGGCGCTCGCTCTCGCCGCATGGTCGAAAGGTATCCCGAGGGACCCTTGGGAAGTCGCCGCGAGCCTACTAGAAGCTCGTCAAGATGAAGGTAAAATCACAGCTGCCAACTCATCACGGAAGCCATGACATCATACGGGCGCCCATCTGGCGCCGACCTCGACAACACCTAGACGACAAGCTTTTTTACATGAGGGGCTTCCCCTCCCAAAATGCTCTTACAACCTTCAGGGCCATGCCCAAGTCTTTTCTTGCGCAGGATAAATAGCAGGGGGAGCGTGGGATCAATCGGACATGTCGCTCACGGCATCTGCCTGGACATCTCCGGAGGCGTCGCTAGCGCCACTGTCGCTATCGCTGGCCTCCCCATCGCCGTCGTTGGCACCATCTTCACCACCGTTCACCACGTCGCCTTCGTCAGCAGCAACGATCACCCCATCGTCATCAGAAGTGAAGGCCCGGACGAGTGCATCCACGTTGTCCTCCACCCACCACGCCAGGTCACCCCGGATGGCCTCGGGCACCGGGGCGATGACGGCGTCGAAGTCAAAGAGGGGGTCGACGTCCTGAAGATGGCCAAAGACACGGGAGAATCCCGTGCGAGCAGGCCGCGGCTCCATTCCTCGACAAGCTGGCGAGCCCTATCAGAGCGGTTCTCCAGATGCGTCACCACGTCAGTAAAAAACTGGAGATTGCCGGCGAAGTTGGTCACATGAGGTTCCTTAGCGACTGCTTCGCAGATGTTGCCCAAGGTTGCGTTGGCCCTTTCCCTGAGTGTTTGAAGCATGGGGCCGTGCATGTGCTCCAGCGACCGCCGCTAGCGAATCTCATCCTCGTTCTACTGCGCAACAGCCTCGGCATCATTGACCCACCATTGAAGAAGCAACTCGGCGCTGGAGGAGGCCAGCTCAGCCTGCGCCGTGCCTAGGGCGGCTGTGGTGGCCTCAGCATGTTGTGTTGCCTCAGTCAGCTTGGCCCTGAGAGCAGCACTCCTGCCCGCAGCCTCGGCCCTGATCAGCTCCAGCCTCTCTTCATACTCGCGCTCAAGACCCGCACGAGGTTCCGCCATGCGACGGTCAACTTCTTCTTGGATCCGTGCCTCCCGCGCACCAACGTCGTCCTCCGCCTGGGTGACCTGGCGCTCCCTCGTCTCCAACCGCTCAAGATCGAGGTTGCGCTCGGCAAACTCCAGTGCCAGCGCTTCCTCGCGCCTCTAGAGCTCCTCCCTTTTGACGAGCGGCCCTTTCAGCGACGCGAGGGCAGCTCGGCGCAGCTCCACTTGCTGCTCCAGGGAATTGCACCAGTCTTGGAGCTCCCACGCGCGCTCCTCCGCGGCTTCGCATCGCCGGTCTGCCTCCCGAGCCTCTTCAATGGCTCGGGAGCAGGCCTCCTGCGAGGCCATCAGAGATGCCTTGGCCTTGGCGTTGTCGAGATCACGCTGGTGGCGGGCAAGACCAACAGCCACCTTCATCTTGCGTCGCTCCTCGATCAGCCGCAGGCCTTCTACTTCAAGACGCGTGTCCTCGTCCGCAAGCTATGCACCAAGCTGGCTCACCGCGTCTGTCGCCTTCTGGAGGAACTCTCGGCGGACAGTGCTGCACTCTCGCGCACGCCTGAGCACGTCATCAACGTCATCCTCCGCCATCGGCGCCGGCGGAGGACCCTGGAGTGGCTCGCCCCCTCTTGGAAGGGAGTTGGGGGCTGGTGCCCCCACGATCGCTGGACGGGCCCCGCAAGGGACCCAGCCCGGCGTTGATCCACCCCCTGAGGAGGAACCAAAGATCGACTTCAACCACTCACCGCCTATGATCAGCGGAGGAGCCCGGGGCAAGCCGGCTGTGCCCGGGGAGAGCTCGTGAAGGAAGAACGGCGTGCCCATGGCCTCAAGGCACGCCGCGGGTCGGCCCACCTCTTTAGCCGAACTCGCGCCAAGGGTGGCGCACAGGCTCGGGGCGTTCAAGGTTGGCAGTGAAGGCGAAGCCTGAGGAAGCGACTCCTTGGCTGGCTCCGCGAGCTCGACATGAGAGATCCTGAAAGGCCACGATCAGCGAAGGGAACGACAAACAAAGGAATTATAAGGAGGGACTTACTCATCCATGGCGAAGTACTTCATGTGCTTCAATGGGCGGCAAGGGCGATCATCACCACCCGAAGCCTCCTTCCTCTTGCGAAGGGCCTCGAAATCTATGCGGAATCGTCCCAAGCTCTCGACATGAGGACCGGCACGCGTCATGGGAGCAGAAGCATCAGGACGACCTACATCAAGGGTGCCAGGCTGAGAGGAACGATCAGGTGCCACCTCTTGGTGGCCTGCCGAGGCCTCGGGGGCTTCGGCTCCGGGAGCCGCAGGTCGCGCCCCCTCATCAGCCACCACCTCGGGATGGGCTTCGTAAGCTCCGGAGGATGACGCCTCGAGAGCCCCGCGCGACATCAGCACCTCAACATCAGGCCCCCCCAGCTCCTGGCAATGCTTGCCTCCCTGCACCGACTCCTGAGGCAGGATCGGCGTGGGTGACCGGGGGAGGAGCCGCGGCAACCGGATTCTCACGGGGGCCCACAAGGCTAGATGGTCGCAGCCCCCATTCATTGAAGCGGGGCATCTCCCTCACGAACTCGACCCTGCTTGAGCAGAGATACAAGAGTGCGCCTCCATGCCGGACACTGCCTGGAGAGGGGTCACCAGTTAGGACTCTCAGCACCTTCCTCAGCATCTCAGGCGCAAGATTCCCTTCCTGGAGCCTCATGCGGTCCTGGCGCCCGGAAAAGGTCCACATCGGATGGGAGTGGCGCTGGAGAGGAGCGATGCGGCACTGAAGGAACTCCTTCACCACCTGGGGTGCCGTCACACCAAGCGTCCTCAACCTCTCGAAGTGACGCCAGACAAAAGCAAGCTGGGGGCTCGTGAGCTCCTCGTGACCCCAGCCTGGATTGGGAATAGCAAGCAATGACAGATGCGCGAGCAGGGGGCTGGGCACCCCAACGTCCACATACAGCCACTGATCAATTGTAATATAGCAGGGTTTTTACGCCCCAAACTATGAGTGTCGTGTTCTCCTCAGGGACTAGGCGACGGCAACTATATTCGGCTAATGCTAGGTAATACAATTCAGATGAAGGGAACAGAAAATAAACCTAAACTATCAAGATTGTCGCCAATGAAAATGCGGATAAGCAAAGGTAGATTCAGATTTTACTAACTTTCTTTTTGGTATTTTTGTAATTCTTGAGAAACTAAAACACTAACACAAACGAGAATCAATATTAGGGAAACCTGCTAGACAAGAACACATATAACTATCATACATGAACAGAATATATATGACATATATAGCTATTACTCATACATTCTAAATGAGAGTCACAATGTAACAGTACAACTCTCACAATACAAACACTCACACATATATAACTAGCAATGACAGAAGGAAAGAAACAAGCTAATATGATAGGGACAAAAATACATCACAACACAAACATATATGTTTTCACATGAACAAAGTTAACAAAAACACTACAGAACACACATCACACATATGCAAACAGGGGGAGGTTACAAGACATAATTCTAGTACTCTAAGATGAACAACATAAGTACTATTAATCAAGCACAAGTCTGAAACTGAACAAGTGTCAAGCACTACTCAAATCTGAACATTACAAAGCATTACACACCTCAGCTTACAGAAAATTCAGAGAAAGATAATGAGGGAAACAGTAGTAGTAGGGGTTCAGAAAAGTACAGCAACAATGTTAGGAGAAGAGGGGAATTAGGGAGAAGGTGCAGCAGTAGTTTTGGGGAGAAGAAAGCAGTAGAGGCATGGGAAAGAAGAGGAACAGCAGCAGCGTGAGGGGCTTAGAGAATAGTAGCAGCAGAGATTGAGGAGAGGAGCAGCTGGTTCGAGTTGAGAAGTGGAGGAGCAGCAGCAAGGCGAGGGAAGAAGGGGCAGCATCAAGACGTAGGAGAAGAAGAAGAGCAGCAGGGGCGCGAGGTGCGGGGAAGCGCTGTGGTGCTGGTGGCGGCGGTGTGGATGGAGTGGTGGCAGGAGGCGATGGTGGTGCTGTTGAATGGATGGCGCAGCGGCGCTGATGTGGATGGTGGCACAGCAGAGATGGATGGAGATGGTGGTGGCTGGGCTGCGGAGGCGCACCACCACGCCGCCCTGGCCGTGGCAGCGACCTGAGGTGGAAGAAGTGGTGGGGGAGAAGAGAGATGGAGATATGGCCAGGCCCGAGGGGAATTGGAGATGGACTAGGGATTTTGACCCCTCGATCTGATCTTCCATTTGCACAATGGCCCTCCTGCTTCCTTCTTCCTTCGCAAGAACATCCCTCTCTTCTCAAGTTGGCCCCCTGGTTACTTTGTTTCTTCTCGCACAAGTCCATTCTTCCTCCTCTTCTTCGTTCTCTCTGCCACTTAGTCCGTATCTTGAAGTTTATAGTGCCTTCTCGCACTTTTCTGCAAAACAAACCACTGAGTAGTAAATGACCCCTTTATATGATTATCATTCACAAATTCAACAATTCATGGCAAGAAACGAATGAATATAACTCAATAAACCGCATATTTCAGTACCAAAAGATGTATATGAAATGTGTTGATCAATTTCCCCCACACATAAATCTTTGCTTGTCCTCAAGCAAAGGAATATAACAAAGGCAAGATAATGAACAGTAAACTGAGTAAGGAATATCCTGGTAAAATAGATCTCCAAACAAGGCATGCTTCAGACTTAGCTAGTGAAAATTAATGGTTAGAAGTGCTACAAAGCAGTAGGATACTAGTAAGCATGACCATTTTAAACTTTTACAGTGATAAAAGAGGATCAACAAGTTTAAATTATGACTGCGCCAAATGGTTCCTAAAGAGAGCATGATCCCGAGAACAAAAAGAACTAGAATTAAATCTCTTATTTGCAGAAATATGACTTTGTGGTTGAACCACTTATTGAATTGAAAGAAACACACATATTATTTTATTAGTCTGACCAAAGGAACATACCACCGATCCCGAGAACATGGTATACACCTGGCTCAACCAATTTTTATTAATTTTTTTGCTTGTCTCCCCAAAGGAACATACCACCGATCCCGAGAACATGGTATACACCTGGTTCGACAATTACATTTTTATTATTATTAGTTACTGCCCAAGCTAACCCGATTTCACATGCCACCGATCCCGGGAACATGACATGCTACTGTAGGTAGCCAGACTTATTTATTCATTATTACTTATCTTAAATGAACAACGCATAAGAACAAAAACAGGAATCATCACTTCTCCATGTCTGGTTCACATGCTACCGATCCAGGGAACATAGCATGCTAATCCATAGTGGTTAGGTGATTGCTCTCAATGGGAAGACACTTGGCACAAATACAACATCTAAACGTGGTGATCTAGGTGTATCGAGGTAAAAGCAGAAAATGATTAAGTTTTCTAGTGTACTAGGGATTTGAGCACTCAAAACTAATAACTTCCACTACTTTCAGCAAAGCAAGCATTGTATAAATCACTAGTTTACAAGGCATTCAACACTCAGTTCACATATTCACATCAATCACCTTATGTCGAAGGTAAAATTCAGTGGGACGATATTTAAGAAATTGCTCAAGCGACCCAAATAGCAGTTGATTACAGCATGTATAATGTATGATGGTATTCAGATTGGGGTTGAGGGAGTCCTGGATTAGGGGGTGTCCAGATGGCCGGACTATGACCTTTGGCCGGACTCCCGGACTATGAAGATACAAGATTGAAGACTCCGTCCCGTGTCCGGATGGGACTTTCCTTGGCGTGGAAGGCAAGCTTGGCGATACGATATGAAGATCTCCTCCCATTGTAACCAACTCTGTGTAACCCTAGCCCTCTCCGGTGTCTATATAAACCGGAGAGTTTTAGTCCGTAGGACGAAAAACAATCATACCATAGGCTAGCTTCTAGGGTTTAGCCTCTCTGATCTCGTGGTAGATCCACTCTTGTACTACCCATATCATCAATATTAATCAAGCAGGAGTAGGGTTTTACCTCCAATGAGAGGGCCCAAACCTGGGTAAAAACATCATGTCCCTTGTCTCCTGTTACCATTCGCCTAGACGCACAGTTCGGGACCCCCTATCCGAGATCCGCCGGTTTTGATACCGACATTGGTGCTTTCATTGAGAGTTCCTCTGTGTCGTCACCGTCAGGAAGGATGCCGCACCCCGTCTTTAAAGACGGCGCTGTTGCTAAAGGAGCTTTGGCTGTCGGCCAAACTCTCCGGCTAGGCAGTTTTTTGATGACCGCCTGTTCGGCCGCCACACCAACGATGACCTCTCGGGACATCGAAAGCAATCTCCACATCAGCTCGGAACTTGCCGATCAGTTAGATCCGATGGAGCTCTCTTCCCTAAACGAGCTCTTGGATCGCATTGTCGCCCTGGGAGTCGCTACAGATTACGGCCAGATTGGGCTTAAACCCGATCAGAGAGAGATCGACTCTCCCCAGGTCACCCACCATGTTGAAGTGGTGGAAGAACAATGCGGCGAATCTTCACCCATCCTAAGGACCAGATGTGTCCAGATTCCCGACCCCTCCAAGCCGGACACCCGCGGAGGGGAGGATGTTGCCCAAGCCCTGAACCTAAATTCAGGCAGCAGGCCTAATTCATTGAATAATGTCCAAGAAAACAAGCTTCCGAATTCGGAAATTTCTTGGCCCCCGAATCTTATATCGGGCGAGGTTCCGGATTTAAATCCACCCGCCCACCCAAATACAAGGGATCTATCCAAAATACGGCAAGAGCCCGGGGAAACAGTACACCACTACTGGGCCAAATTCCTCCTGGTTATGAACATGATAAAGGACTGCCGTGATAAAGATGCAATTTCATTCTTCTGTTACAACTGCACGGACATCAGACTCCTCAACGCCATAAGTCGCCGCGAAATTACACGCTTCGCCGACTTGACATCCATAGTACGAAAGTACTGCGCGACAGAAAGCGTTCGGAAAACCGAAACTAAATTCTGGGACAATCCGGCCCTAAATACAACACCAGTGCGAAACAAAAGGGCGCATTATCGCCAGGCACCTGAGCCAAACAGCAAAAAACAAAAACCCTCTACAGGGTATGGGACCTTACTGGAGGGATGGCTCAATGGACCCTGTAAAATTCATAGTTCAGGAGAAGTCACACCAACTCACAGCCTTAGAGCATGTTGGATACTCCGGCAGGTGGCCAGAAGTGGCGAGGAGCTTCTAACTCCAGAATCCGTAGAGCACCACCCCAGAAACGCCAGTACGGTGTCGACAGTCTTCGAGACTTTCGCATCAAACAATGCGAGGAAACGAACGCTCCGCAGCCTTACCAAAGTCTACCAAGTAGCAACAATAAACCCATGGAGTGACACGGCTATTACCTTTAGTGCCAGTGACGAACCTAAATTCCGGACAGCCCACCACCAGCCGCATTGGTCCTTAGTCCGATAGTGGACGGCTTCCGACTTACAAAGGTACTCATGGACAGCGGCAGCGGACTTAACCTCATCTACGAGG
The DNA here is from genome assembly GCF_002162155.2 of Triticum dicoccoides. Lineage (NCBI taxonomy): Eukaryota > Viridiplantae > Streptophyta > Magnoliopsida > Poales > Poaceae > Triticum > Triticum dicoccoides. The sequence continues at coordinate 425,084,826 of NC_041381.1, forward strand.
AAACCCTGCGAAAAATGGAAATAGACTGGAGCCGCATTGAGCGAAACAACACAACCTTTAGAGGAATAATACCAAGCCGGGAAGCGTGCTGTTCAGGGAAAATCACACTGGATGTGGTGTTCGGCACACCGGATAATTACATATCCAAAGAGGTCACATTTCAAGTGGCCCCGTTCAGCAGTGGATACCACGCTCTGTTAGGGCGAGAAGCATTTACAATTTTTCAAGCCATACCCCATTACGGGTACATGAAGCTCAAAATGCCCGGACCGAACGGAATCATCACTCTTGCTAGTGATCCGGACATAGCGCTCTACACCGAAAACAAGACAGCCACACTGGCCCTGGAGGCATTATCCGAAGCCCTAGCGGCCGAGGAACTAACTGCGTTGCGCTCCACGGCGGACAGGGACGATGTGATACTAGATAAGAGATCCAAGTCCACCTCTTTTAAACTAGCGGACGAAATAGTAAAATTCCAAGTCCATCCAACGGACCCCACAAAAACGGCCTCCATCGGGGCACAATTAAACCCCGATGTAGACGCCGCACTACGAGAATTCCTACGGGAAAATTGGGACATCTTTGCCTGGCACCCCTCAGACATGCCAGGAATCCCACGCAGGCTGGCCGAGCACAGCTTGAACATCCTAAAACGGTTCAAGCCCGTTAAGCAGACTCTTCAGCGTTTCTCCGAACCCAAGAGACAGGCCATGGGAGAGGAGCTAGCAAAACTACTGGAAACCGGATTCATTAGAGATATAAAACACCCGGAATGGCTAGCAAACCTGACGATGGTACCAAAGAAGGACAAATCCTGGCGCCTATGCGTCGATTTCAAAGACCTAAATAAGGCCTACCCAAAGGATCCCTTCCCCCTCCCCCGAATTGATCAAATCATCGACGCCACTGCAGGACAGGATTCATTGTGTTTCCTCGATGCATACTCTGGCTACCACCAAATCAAGATGGCAGAGTCAGACCAAGCCGCAACGGCATTCATCGCCCCATACGTCCCATTCTGCTTCAACACGATGCCCTTTGGGCTCAAAGACGCCGACGCAACATATCATCGCATGATTCAGACATGTCTGGCCAACCAGATCGACCAAACAGTTGAAGCGTACGTAGATGACGTGGTCGTCAAAACCAAACACGTCGATACTCTAGTAGAGTACTTGAGGCTCACATTCGACAATCTCCGAGCATATGACATTAAACTCAACCCGGAAAAATGCGTTTTCGGTGTACCAGCCGGAAAGCTCTTGGGCTTCATCGTATCCGGTAGAGGAATTGAAGCAAACCCAGCCAAGATCCGAGCTCTGTCACAATTGGATATCCCAAAAGACCTCAAACAAATACAAAAATTGACTGGATGCGTGGCGGCTCTAAGCCGCTTTATCTCCCACTTAGGAGAAAAGGCATTGCCCCTTTATCGCCTCCTGCGACGCACCGAGCACTTCGAGTGGACGGATGCTGCTACGGCCGGACTCGACGAAATCAAAGCCATATTGGCAACAAATCCGGTCCTGGCCGCACCCAACATGGGCGAACCAATGCTATTATACATCGCGGCAACCAATCAAGTCATAAGCGCGGTGCTCGTTGTCGAACGAGAAACGGACGGACACAAGTTCCCTCTTCAAAAACCAGTTTACTACGTGTCCATTGTCCTAACCCCATGCAAGTCACGGTACGCGCACTATCAAAAGATAGCATACGCAGTGTTCATGGCATCTCGGAAGCTGCGACACTATTTTCAAGAGTGTTCAATAACAGTGGCATCCGAAGTACCGCTTAATGATATTATAAATAACCGCGACGCAACGGGCCGGATTGCCAAATGGGCCATTGAGCTCCTCCCGTTCGATAATATTACAAGCCACGGTGAGCTATCAAATCGCAGGTTTTGGCTAACTTCATCGCCGAATGGACCGAAGCCGAGCTCCCTAAAGAGTACGGCGCATATTCCAACTGGATCATGCACTTCGACGGCTCCAAAATGTTGGCTGGCCTGGGGGCTGGCGTCATTATGACGTCCCCTACAGGAGATACAGTCCAATACATACTTCAGATAATGTACACGAACTCCAATAATGCAGCCGAATACGAGGCCCTTCTACATGGTCTCCGGATGGCAGTCTCCATGGGCATTCAGCGCCTAGAGGTCCACGGGGATTCAAACCTCGCGATATCCCAAATTAATGGAGACTTTGACGCCAAGGATCCGAAAATGGTAGCTTACCGCAACGCCATCTTAAAGATGTCAGCTCGGTTTGAGGGGCTCGAATTTCACCACATAGCCCAGGAGAATAACCAGGCAGCAGACGTGTTGACACACATCGGCGCCAAGCGCGATGCCGTCCTTCCCAACATCTTCCTAGAGAGGTTGTTCAAGCCATCCGTATCATGGGAGGGAGAGTCCGGAAACAATAGCCCGGACACAACCACACTGCCCCTCACCGAACATTCTGACACAGTTGGTGGCTCCGCCAACGAAACAACACCATCAGCCCACACAGTAATGGCAGTCATTGCCCCGTGGACAGAACCATTCCAAGCCTACCTAACTAGGCAGGAACTTCCTGAGGACTAAAACGAGGCCCGCTGCATAGTGAGGCGATCTAAAGCCTATAAAGTCTATGAGGGAGAGCTTTATAAGAAAAGCACAACCGGAGTCCTTCAAAGGTGTATCTCCAAAGAGGAAGGGCGAAACCTTCTGGCTGAAATTCATGCCGGACTCGGCGGGCACCACGCGCGCAGCCCGGGCCCTAGTAAGCAAGGCCTTCCGTACCGGATTTTATTGGCCGACGGCCCGGGCAGACGCTCAGGACTTAGTGCAGCGATGCGTCGGTTGCCAATTATTCACTAACCAAAGCCACATGCCGCCTACCGCCCTACAAACTATACCCATTACCTGGCCTTTTGCGGTCTGGGGGCTTGACATGGTTGGACCCCTTAAAGGAGGAACCCACAAGCAAAAATATCTACTGGTCATGGTTGACAAATTTACCAAATGGATAGAGGCCAAGCCTGTAAAGACGGCCGAATCCAGACCGGTGATAGACTTTATATCCGGGGTCGTACACTGTTATGGCGTCCCCCACAACATCATAACTGACAATGGCACAAACTTCACGGTCGATGAAGTTAAACTCTGGTGCAAAAACATGGGGATTAGGCTCGACTACGCTTTAGCCTATCACCCTCAAACCAACGGTCAAGTCGAGCGAGCCAACGGTCTCATTATGAGCGGCATCAAACCCAGACTAGTGCGATCCCTCAAGGAATCTAACATGCACTGGGTAGAGGAGCTTGACTCCGTACTCTGGGGGCTGCGGACCACACCGAATCGCACTACCGGATTCACACCATTTTTTATGGTATACGGCGCAGAGGCAGTCCTGCCCTGCGACATAATTCATGACTCACCTCGAGTGCGCATGTACGAATAAAGAGAAGCCGAGCTCGATCGGCAGGACAGCTTGGACGCATTGGAGGAGGAGCGCGACGTGGCAAAAGCCCGTTCCGCATTCTATCAACAGCAGGCTCGAAGATATCAAAGCAGAGAAGTACGGGCCAAAACTTATAATGTTGGCGAACTAGTTCTACGCCTGCTGGACAAGAAAAATGAGAAACTAAAGCCCAAATGGGAGGGTCCCTTCATAATCGACCAAGTACTGACTGGTGGAGCGTACCGTCTGCGAAACGCATCGGACAACCGACTCGAGCAGAACCCATGGAACGCAGCACGCCTACGAAGATTCTACGCCTAGCGCCGGACTCCGAGTTCGTCTCCTTCCTCTGTCCCTTTTTTATTTTTATTTTTCACATTAGCTGTCTGGCATTTCTCTCCTTCTCTCTACCTTTTTCTCCCAAGCCCTTAGGGGCTTGCCTGTGCATTGTTCGCACATATTTGACGCGCCACCCGCGCTCATCATACATGGGGGCTTCTTTATCAGAAGTTTATATAAACGGGCCTCATGCCCAAAACATGTGTGACACTTCCGCATGAACCTTTTATACACCATTATATGCATTGATATGACTTAAGTTTTGGCCAAGCTGGGTTGCCTGGATCCTGTGCTTACCCCTACATTCCCCTTCGTTCGGCTAGGTGGTAAAGGGAGCACCTCTGCGATTGTTACTGTCGGGTCAGCCGGATGTGTACCTCAGACTGGGTGAAGCCGAAAGCTAGCATTCTTAAGGGAATATTCGGTCGGTGAACTAAAAGATGATTTTTCTTGTTTATATATCTGCCCCCAGATGCTTTTCTGCTCTTTTTAGCAGTTTGGACATGCACTTTAGGGCATGCCTCGCAGGGAAAGGAACCCCTAACGGAACTATTCTCCCTGGAAGATGTTTCTTACTAACCATGTAATATAACATAACTAGTTGGGCACTTGTCTGCTAAAGCAATTATGACCCCTACGCCTTGTCTCCATGCATGCCCCGGTTCTTACATAATCGAGAGGGTATTCAGACACACTCCGGACTATAGGGTCCAGAGGTCGAATCGAAAAGGTCTGCAATGACAAACGATCTACAATCCGGCTAGAAGGCATTTTTCATGTCATTTTAAATTACAGAGTCAATCCAACTCGGTATATTATTCTTCAATACCATCCAACAGGCGGTCTAATTTATAGTCCTGTTGAGAATACTTTCAGCCAGCTCTACCTGGCCATATACTAAGCTGACAGGGATCTCCTTTCCGTCAGGACCCATAGGGCCAACCTCGGCCATGTGGTTCGGGTCAGCCTTCGTGTACCGAGTCTTCACCATGGCCCAGGCCTCCCTGGCACCTTGACGGCAGGCCGATATCTTCCACAACTGGAAGCGCTGTCGCACTCCCTCCAGCTTCTTTGCAAGCTCCCCAAGGCCTTCTGGCATGGGGAGGGCTGGCCACGTAGCCTGGACGACGCCCTGCATTGCCTGCCGAACTCGTTCGTGCAGTTGCAACAGCTCAGGAAGAAGGTCCCCCGTTGAACCAGGCATTTCCTCCGCAGGACGACCTGTCAGCAGACCTACAGACATAGCTCTGTCAATCGACTTCCTGCCGAATTCTTTTTTCGAAGATTCGTTCAAGCACTTACTAAAAATGTCGCGTCGAAGTCGCCGATTCTCCTTTACGGAAGCAGACAGCTGAATACGAACATCCTTTAGTTCCTCGTCCAACGCCTCTGGGGAAAAACATGCGTCATGAAGAACAGTCCGGCGACGCCTGTGGTTCATGGCACTCTCCACCTCTGAATTGGTGGCAGATAGCCTGTCTGCGTCCTCTGTCGGAGGAACACCCAAGGCACCCCCCGTGTCCGCCTCCGCTTCCGGACCCGGCCTTGAACCCTGGCCGGTGGATATAGTCCGGCGGGCTCTCTTCTTTCTAAGAAAAGCATGAGCGTTATTATGACTTGAGGGCATAAACCCTAGGCATTAAATTCGTATGTCGTACCGTAGCGCCGGAATCTCGATCTGGTCTGCACTTCTTTTTGGCCCGCCTGGCTTCAGCGGCCCTTGTTAGCTGCCCGCCGTGGGCTCGGCCTTCCGCCTCGAGGATTTACCCTGCGAAACGAAACACTATTAGTTCACGGCATTCAAGATAAAGCATGGATGGATCTCCTTGAAAGTACTGGGACTTCGGTCTCGGTTACCTTTGAGGCTGGAAGTAGTCCGGGATAGTCGGCCGTAATGGCCACTAAGGTGTTGTCCTTACTCAATTGATGAAACACCCCATCAATTAACTCCACACATAAGTCCAGGTCCTCTTGGGAGTCCGGATCGAGGGACCGTTCCAGGTCCTCGGGTTGTGGAGGAGGGCTGTTTATCTCCTTCACAGTCTGGCGCAGCTCCTGCGTTAACATTGCTAGACTAAGTACTCAACTATGGGAATTTCGAAAGCGGGTAGGCAAGTGAAAATGTTCGCTCAACCAACTTGGAGGATTGTACATGGAGAATCTGCCCTCCGGGTTGGCATGGAGGAATTCCTCTTCTTCTCCCTTGTACAAAGCGGATAAGATTCTCGTTAAAGTGGCGGCCAAATCCGGCCCCTTACGACCGCACCGGGTGGCGTCGTCCTCCCCGTTGAAATCCCACATGGGGTGGCCTCTGTATTGAAGCGGTTGCACCCCTCGCATAATGCATATGGCCATGACCTTGATCATGGTCAGTCCGGAATGAGCCAACAACCTTATCCGGCTCATCAGGTAAAGGACGTCCCTGTCAGTTTCCCTCTGAGGGTTCCGCGGGCGCCAGCTCAGGCACTTCTTCAATGGAGCATTATTGAACTCAGGGAGGCCGATCCGTACAGGGTTCGGCAGGGGGACGTCATCTATATAGAACCACTCTGAAGGCCAGTCCTCGGACGCCCTCTTTGGGGTACCGGATAGATATCCGGTCCCAGCAATGCGCCATAGTTCGGCTCCGCCCACTTGATAAATAGACCCCTCCTGAGAATGGGGCACGAGGCAAAACAACCTCTTCCATAGCGCGAAATGGGCCTCAACGCCCAAGAACAGCTCGCAGAGGGCCACGAAGCCTGCGATATGCAGTATGGAGGCAGGTGTGAGGTTGTGTAGCTGGAGGCCGTAGAACTCCAGTAGCCCTCGGAGAAACGGATGAATTGGAAATCCGAGTCCTCTTATTAAGTAAGGGACTAGGCACACCCGCTCTCCTCGGGAGGGATTGGGGATGCTCTTCGCCTGCTCTCCGTCGCTATAGGTGGCAATCCCGGCTCGAACCGGGACCATATATGCTGGGGGAAGAAACCCCTTGGACTGAAGCACTACTAGCTCGCTATGAGGGACGGAACACCGCCCCCAATCTCCGGGCCGAGCGCTGGAGAGGCGAGAGGAGGAGCTGCACTGACCGGCCATGGTGGAATGAATCCCTGTCGAAGGCACTCTGATGAAGGCTCGTGGAGGGAAGATGGTGTGAATTGGATCTAAATCCCCGTCTCTTTTATGGGCGGCTCATTAACACAACTGGGGGGTAAATGAAAAAACCCCTGGCTTTTCGCATTCGTTTGACACGTGGAAGATAGTCATTATGGGGCACAGAAGCCGAGGAGAGCAGCACACACTAGAAGCTGGACACTATTCGATAGGTACAGGGAATTTGGAGAAGAACCCGCCTTGCAATGCCGAAGACAAACTTGTGCGCCGGACTTATCGTCATTGAAGCCTGGTTCGGGGGCTACTGAGGGAGTCCTGGATTAGGGGGTGTCCGGATGGCCGGACTATGACCTTTGGCCGGACTCCCGGACTATGAAGATACAAGATTGAAGACTCTGTCCCGTGTCCGGATAGGACTTTCCTTGGCATGGAAGGCAAGCTTGGCGATACGATATGAAGATCTCCTCCCATTGTAACCGACTCTGTGTAACCCTATCCCTCTCCGGTGTCTATATAAACCGGAGAGTTTTAGTCCATAGGACGAACAACAATCATACCATAGGCTAGCTTCTAGGGTTTAGCCTCTCTGATCTCGTGGTAGATCCACTCTTGTACTACCCATATCATCAATATTAATCAAGCAGGAGTAGGGTTTTACCTCCATCGAGAGGGCCCGAACCTGGGTAAAAACATCGTGTCCCTTGTCTCATGTTACCATCCGCCTAGACGCACAGTCCGGGACCCCCTACCCGAGATCTGCCGTTTTTGACACCGACAGGGGTCATGAAACAGCTCACCGGGCTTATATGATGTAGGTCTCGCTCGATCACTCTCACATCCTCGTGCATTGAGACTCCTCTCCTTTTGCTTCCTCATACATGCTCCAACTTCACTCTTCTTCATATGTGCCCCTTGCTTCTCCTCATCCCCATGCCATGGGTCCACCGGGGTCCCACGGAATGTCATCTCGAACTTGATCAGCATGTAGTGGATCGTGCACAAGCAACAACCTGAAAGAGCACTCAACCAAGGAGGCGATACAAGTGACAGGGGTAATGCCCTCTAAATCATCAATAGAATACCCAATTACATAAGCATAGCTATAAAGCACATGTTTAGGATGGTACAAATCAGTAAGCTCAATGCTAGTATTAGAATCACACATTTCATTAAGCATGGGTATAGCATCAGGAACATAAGTATCATGAACAGAGATATGAGCAATGCCACTAACACGGTGTGTATGATCATGTCCAAGCAAATAGTTTTTCAAATCTGCCTTAAGTGATGGCATCATGCAATGCAAGGTACTAGCAAACAATTCATATGAAGACATGTCATTAAGAGGATTAGATAAACCTGACACATCACGCTCTTGTATGACCCCTTTATATGATTATCATTCACAAATTCAACAATTCATGGCAGGAAATGAATGAATATAACACAATAAACCGCATATTTCAGTGCCAAAGATGTATATGAAGATGTGTTGATCAGCCACCGCTCCTGGAACCCGCTCGCAGAAGATGGGAGACCAAAGTCAATCCCCGAGGCGGCCGTCTCTGGCACGGCCTGGAGGCTCACACATCCCGAGCATTGGAAAGGGTCAGTCAGGCGCAGAGAGAAGAAGTGGCACAGAAGAGCAACGGAAGGAGGAACCCCCACCATGGCCTCACAGAAAAAGGCGAAGACAGCAAGAAGAGTAATGGATTGGGGACCGAGATGCATCATATGGATTTTGTAATGGGAAAGCACCGCTTTGAAGAAAGCGGAGAAGGGGGGAACCAGGCCCACCCACAGGGCATCGGCAAAGAATCGGACCTCAATGATGATCCCGTCGAAGGAGACATGGGACGCGGGCCAGGCAGTCGTCCTCCAGCACTCGTTGAAGCTGGAGGCGAGAGCGGAGCGGACCTTTGTCCAAGGCTTCCAGATTGAGTATGAGCGACTGGTCGACGGCGGGCGCAGCTGCCGGAGGCGAGCGGGACGAAGGCTCAGGTTTCTTCCCCTTTTCCTTTTTCGTTGGCGCCATGGCAATGGAAAGGGGGGAGAACTCAAGACGGATTGGAGGCGGAAGCAGAGGCTAGGGGAGGAAAGGGGAACAAGAAGCGCGCGAGCAGCAAGGGGAGAATAATTGTGTACAAGTCTCGTGGCCGCCTAGCTAGGCGCATAGTGAGGCAGCATGGGGAAGCGGAGACGCCCACGTCCAATCAACCGCCACGCGGCGCCCAAGGCCGCAGGCTATTGGGGCCCGCTGCGCTCCGCACTTGCCCCTTCGCTTCTCTGCTAAGCCAAGTCCGAGCACGCCTTGGGCCCAGGGGCTACTGACGGCATTCTGGGAACGGGGGTCCGTAGACTTGCCTGCCTGCGGCCTGCGGCGTGGCTCAAGTGGTGGCCCAGTACGGCCCATCTTCATCAACACAAGCTCAAGACCCTCGTGAGGGGCCAAGCCTCGCGGGGTGGACGATGCAAGGCTTCCTTAGGAGCGGCCTCGCCAGGCAGGCTCGCAAGGAGGCGGGGAGATCAAGGGAAGGGTACCTCGCGAGGTGCCTATGACGCAAGCCATGACGATCGAGACCAGGCGGGCGCCGGCCTGCGCAGTGTCCTTGTTTCCACTTTAGTGCAAAGGGGGCAAGCACAGGCGCAGAGTACCGAGGCATTAGGCAAAGGTTACCATTTCGGTGCAACAAGACCAAGACGAGCGAAGCGGCAGGACGGAGGTCACCGTGGAGCCTAAGACGGCGTCATCGCCAGTGCCTTTGGCAGGCGAAGACCAACTTTAGTCAGGATAACTTGTACTAGATGTTCCCCTTTAACATGGCCGTTGTTGGCGCCCTTCCCGCTCAATATTTGGGGAAGAGGACTAGGGCCTCTATAAATAAGAATAGCCACCCCAGTATTGGGGGGGACGGAGAATCGAGCTCTCATCAGATCGAGAGGCGAATGAACTCACCCAAGTAGTTCTTCGCACCAACCCAAGAACACCTCTCGCGAGGCTATTCTTCCCCTTGTACTGTTCATCATCAGCCCCTGAGGCAATCCACCACACCACACACTGGAGTAGGGTATTACACCACAACGGTGGCCCGAACCAGTATAACTCTTGTGTCCCCCATGTAGTTCATCGTGTAGCTTAGATTGTCAGTGAGGCGTTCAGACGTGGATTGGTAGGGGAAAGATCTTCGCGTGCACCCCAGAGTTTGAACCTTAAGGGTTTGCCGAAACCCCTCATCTGATAGTGCGCCCCCCTCTTGGCCTTGCCAAATTGGAGAAGGAAAGGGGAAGGAGGAAAGGAAGAAAGGGAATAGGATTCCCCCGTCCCCCTCCTTCCTACTCCAAATAGAAATAGGAGAGGGGGTTGGCCGAATTGGGATAGGACCCAGAGTAGGATTCCTCCTACTTGGGGCGCCCCCTTGGCTGCCTCCCTTCCCCTCCAAACTACATATATATGTGGGGAAGAGGGCAC
>NC_041381.1:425095501-425096070 GCF_002162155.2 Triticum dicoccoides
CGCGGTGCTTAGGCAAAGCCCCGCGTGGATCACTTCATCATCACCGTCACCACACTGTCGTGCTGACGGAACTCGTCTACTTCCTCGACACCTTGCTGGATCAAGAGGGCGAGGAATGTCATTGAGGTGAACGTGTGCAGAACTCGGAGGTGCCGTACGTTCGATACTTGCTAGGTCGGAGCTAGAAGAAGTTTGACTACATCAACCGCGTTGTCTAACGCTTACACTTTCGGTCTACGGGGGTACGTAGACACACTCTCCCCCACTCATTGCTATGCATCTCCTAGATAGAGCTTGTGCGAGCATAGGATTTTTTTTGAAATTGCATGCTACGTTCTCTAACAATTTGGACACCGAAAGTGTTTCGGAACTTACCGGGAAGGAATCGGGTCACTGGAAGGGGTTCTGGGCACCCTCCCGGCATGTTATGGGCCTTATGGGCCAAAGGAGGGGACAAACCAGCCCACAAGGGGGCTGGTGCACCTCCTCCCTTGTTTGGCCAACCCTATGGAAGGAAAAGGGGGAGGGCTAGCCCCTCTTGCCTTTCCCTCTGATGGGAGAAAGGAAAC
>NC_041381.1:425096221-425105578 GCF_002162155.2 Triticum dicoccoides
CCTGCCTTTCCCCGCACTCCAAATAAGGAAAGGGGGCGCGGCTTAGGAGGGATCCAAGTAGGATTCCTCCTACTTGGGCACCTCCTTTGGCTACTCCTCCCCCCCTTCCACCTATATATATGTGGGAGGGGGCGCCTAGCATACAACAAACGATTGCCTAGCCATGTGCGCGCGTCCCCCTCCACCGTTTACACCCCCCGGACGTATTTTCGTAGTGCTTAGGTGAAGCCCCACAGAGATAACTTCACCGTCACCGTCACCACACCGTCATGCTGTCGGAACTCATCCACTACCTCGTCGTCTTGCTGGATCAAGAAGGCGAGGGACGTCACCAAGCTGAACGTGTGCAGAACACGGCGGTGTCGTGCATTCGGTACTTGATCAGTTGAAGCGCGAAGAAGTTCGACTACATCAACCGTGTTGTGAAACGCTTCCTCTTACAGTCTATGAGTGTACGTAGACACACTCCCACTTGTTTCTATGCATCTGCATGGATAGACCATTGCGTGTGCGTAGAATTTTTTTTGTTTTCCATGCAACATTCCCAACAATGGCATCATGAGCCAGGTCTATGCGTAGAGGATATGCACGAGTCGACCACGAAGAGTTGTGGATGTTGATAGTCATACTGGTTACCACCAACGTCTTATTTTGATTCGGCCGTATTGTGGGATGAAGCGGCCCGGACCAACCTTACATGTCCACGCACATGAGATCGGTTCCACCAACTGACATGCAACTAGTTTCGCATAAAGGTGGCTGACGTGTGTCTATTTCTCCTACTTTAGTTTAATCGAATTTGACTATGGCCGGTCCTTGAAGAAGGTTGAAACAACAAACTTGATGAATCACCGTTGTGGTTTTTGCGTAGGTAAGAATAGTTCTTGCTAGAAACCCATAGCAGCCACGTAAAACTTGCAACAAAAAAGTAGAGGACGTCTAACTTGTTTTTGCAGAGTATGTTGTGATGTGATATGGTCAAGACATGATGTGATATACGTTATTAAATGAGATGATCATGTTTTGAAACTTAGCGGCAACGGGCAGGAGCCCTTTGGTTGTCTCTTTATTGTATGAAATTCAAACGCCATGTAATTGCTTTACTTTATCGCTATGCGTTAGCAATAGTTGTAGAAGCAATAGTTGGTGAGACGACCACGACGCAACGATGGAGATCAAGGTGTCGAGCCGGTGATGATGGAGATCATGATGATGCTTTGGAGATGGAGATCAAAATCATGAGAGGGTGATGGACATATCATGTCACATATTTTGATTGCATGTGATATTTATATTTTATGCATCTTATTTCGCTTAGAATGACGCTAGCATTAGAAGATGATCCCTTCACTAAGTTTCAATATATAAGTGTTCTCCCCGAGTATGCACCGTTGCGAAAGTTCGTCGTTTGGAGACACCACATGATGATCGGGTGTGATAGACTCTACGTTCACATACAACGGGTGTAAGACAGTTTTGCACATGCGGAATACTTGGGTTAAACTTGACGAGCCTAGCCTATACAGACATGGTCTCGGAACACTGGAGACTGAAAGGTCGAACGTGAGTCATATAGTAGATATGATCAACATTGAGATGTTCACCATTGATGACTACCCCATCTCACGTGATGATTGGACATGGATTAGTTGATTTGGATCATGTATCACTTAAATAACTTGAGGTATGCTAATTTAAGTGGGAGTTCATTAGTAATTTTATTAATTGAACTTAAATTTATCATGAACTTAGTCTCAATAGTTTTTGCATATCTATGTTGTAGATCAATGGCTCGCGATATTGCTCCCCTATTTTTGATATGTTCCTAGAAAAAATAAATTGAAAGATGATAGTAGCAATGTTGCGGACTGGGTCTGTGATCTAAGGATTGTCCGCATTGCTGCACAGAAGAATATGTCCTTGATGCACCGCTAGGTGACAGACCTATTGCAGGAGCAGATGTAGATGTTATGAATGTTTGACAAGCTCGGTATGATGACTACCTGATAGTTTAGTGCGCCTTGCTTTACGGCTTAGAACCGGGACTTCAAAAATGTTTTGAACGCCACAGAGCATATGAGATGTTCCAAGAGCTGAAATTGGTATTTCAGACTCATGCCCATGTCGAGAGGTATGATACCTCTGACAAGTACTTTGCCTAAAAGATGGAGGAGAATAGCTTAGCCAGTGAGCATATGCTTAGAATGTTTGCGTGCTACAATCGCTTGTATCAAGTGGGAGTTAATCTTCTAGATAAGATAGTGATTTATAAGAGTTCTCTAGTCACTATCACCAAGCTACTAGAACTTCGTGATGAACTATAATGTGCAAGGGATGACAAAAAGAATTCCAAAGATCTTCGTGATGCTGGAATCGACGAGGGTATAAATCAAAAAGGAGCATCAAGTGTTGATGGTTAACAAAACCACTAGTTTCAAGAAAAAGGGCAATGGAAAGAAAGGGAACTTCAAGAACAATGGCAAGAAAGTTGCCACTCCCATGAAGAAGCCCAAAGCTGGACCCGGGCCTGGAACTGAGTGCTTCTACTACAAAGGAAATGGTCACTAGAGGCGGAACTGCCCCAAATACTTGGCGGATAAGGATGGCAAAGGGAACAAAGGTATATTTGATATACATGTATTGATGTGTACCTTACTAGTATTCATAGTAGCCCCTGGGTATTTGATACCGGTTCAGTTGCTAAGATTAGTAACTCAAACAGGAGTTGCAGAACAAATAGAGACTAGTTAAGGGTGTGGTGATGATGTGTGTTGGAAGTTATTCCAAGGTTGATACGATCACCATCTCACACTCCATGTACCTTCGGGATTAGTGTTGAAGCTAAATAAATGTTATGTGGTGTTTGCGTTGAGCATGAATATGTTTGATCATGCTTATTGCAATATGATTATTCATTTAAGTCAAAGAATAATTGTTGTTCTATTTACATGAATAAAACCTTCTATGGTCATGCACCCAATGTGAATGGTTTATTGAATCTCGATCGTAATGATACACATATTCATAATATTGATGCCAAAAAGATGCAAAGTTGATAATGATAGTGAAACATACTTGTGGCACTGCCGTTTAGGTCATATTTGTGTAAATCACATGAAGAAACTCCATGCAGATGGGTTTTTGGCATCACTTGATTATGAATCATTTGATACTTGCAAACCATGCCTCATAGGCAAGATGACAAAAACACCGTTCCCCGGAACAATGGAGCGAGCTAATAACTTATTAGAAATAATACATACCGATGTATGCGGTCCGATGAGTATTGAAGCACATGGCAGGTATCGTTATTTTCTGACCTTCACAGATAATTTGAGCAGATATGGGTATATCCACTTAATGAAACACAAGTCTGAAACATTTGAAAAGTTTAGGGAATTTCAGAGTGAAGTAGAGAATAGTCGTAACAAGAAAATAAAAGTTTCTATGATCTAATCATGGAGGCGAATATTTGAGTTATGAGTTTGGCCTTCATTTAAAACAATATGGGATAGTTTCACAACTCACGTCACCTGGAATACCATAGCATAATGGTGTGTTTGAACGTCATAATCGTACTTTATTAGATATGATGCGATCTATGATGTCTCTTACCGATTTACCACCATCATTTTGGGTTATGCATTAAATAGGGCACAAGGTCTAAATCCGTTGAGACGACACCGCATGAACTATGGCTTTGCAAGAAAACTAAGCTATCGTTTCTTAAAGTTTGGGGAGGCGATGCTTATGTCAAAAGGCTTCAGCCTGATAAGCTCGAACCTAAATCAAAGAAGTGTGTCTTCATAGGATACCCTAAAAGAAACTCTTGGGTCCACCTTCTACCATAGATCTGAAGGCAAGATCTTTGTTGCTAAGAATGGGTCCTTTCTAAAGAAGGAGTTTTCCCTCGAAAGAAGTGAGTGGGAGGAAAGTAGAACTTGATGAGGAAATTGTACCTTCTCTCGAATTGGAAAGTAGTAGATTAGAGAAAATTGTTCCCGTGATGCCTACACTAGCTAGAGAGGAAGCTAAAGATGTTGATCATGAAACTTCAGATCAAGTTACTACTGAATTTCATAGGTCAACCAGAGCATGATCCGCACCAGAGTGCTGCGATAATCCTGTCCTGGAAGTCATGTTACTGGACCAAGGCAAACTTGCAAACTATGAAGAAACTATGATGAGGCCAGATTCCGACAGATGGCTTGCGGCCATGAAATCTGAGATAGGATCCATATATGAGAACAAAGTGTGGACTTTTGTGCACTTGCCCGATGATCGGTAATCCATAGAGAATAAATGGATCTTCAAGAGGAAGACTGACATGATGGTAATGCTACTGTGTACAAAGCTTGACTTGTCGCAAAAGGTTTTCGACAAGTTCAAGGAGTTCACTACGATGAGACTTTCTCACCTGTGGCAATGCTTAAGTCCGTGTGAATCATGTTAGCAATTGCCACATTTTATGATTATGAAATCTGGTAAATGGACGTCAAAACTGCATTCCTTAATGGATTTCTTAAAGAAGAGTTGTATATGATGCAACCAAAAGGTTTTGTTGATCCTAAAGGTGCTAAAATAGTGTGCAGGCTCCAGCGATCCATCTATGGGCTGGTGCAATTATCTCGGAGTTGGAATATACGCTTTGATGAGGTGATCAAAGCATATGGTTTTATACAGACTTTTAGAGAAGCTTGTATTTACAAGAAAGTGAGTGGGAGCTCTAGAGCATTTCTAATATTATATGTGGATGGCATATTGTTGATTGGAAATAATGTAGAATTTCTGGATAGCATAAAAGGATACTTGAATAAGAGTTTTTCAAAGAAAAGACCTTGGTGAAGCTGCTTATATATTGGGCATCAAGATCTATAGAGATAGATCAAGACACTTGATAGGACTTTCACAAAGCACGTACCTTGATAAAGTTTTGAAGGAGTTCAAAATGGATCAGTCAAAGAAGGAGTTTTTGCATGTATTGTATGGTGTGAAGTGGAGTAAGACTCAAAACCCGACCACGGCAGAAGATAGAGAGAGAATGAAAGTCATTCCCTATGCCTTAGCCATAGGTTCTATGAAGTATGCCATGCTGTGTACCAGACTTGTTGTGTGCCTTACCAATGAATTTGGCAAGGGGGTACGATAGTGATCCAGGAGTGGATCACTGGATAGCGGTCAAAATTATCCTTAGAAGACAAAGAAATGTTTCTCGGTTATCGAGGTAATAAAGAGTTCATCTTAAAGCGCTATGTCAATGCAAGCTTTGACACTGATTCAGACGACTCTTAGTCTCATTCTGGATACATATTGAAAGTGGGAGCAATTAGCTAGAGTCTCTCCACAAAGAGCATTGTATACATAGAAATTTGCAAAATACATATGGATCTGAATGTGGCAGACATGTTGACTAAACCTCTCTTACACACAAAACATGATCACACCTTAGTACTCTTTGGGTATTAATCATATGGAGATGTGAATTACATTTTTAACTCTAGTAAAGTCTTTGAGTTTTGGTCAAATTGTGATGTGAAATATGGGTGTTAATCACATGGCAATGTGAACTAGATTATTGACTCTAGTAAAACTATTTGGATATTAATCACATGGTGATGTGAACTAGATTATCGACTCTAGTGCAAGTGCGAGACTGAAGGAAATATGCCCTAAAGGCAATAATAAAGTTCTTATTTTATATATACTTATTCATGATAAAGGTTTATTATTCATGCTAGAATTGTATTGATCGGAAACATAAATACATGTGTGAATACAGAAGCAAACAACGTGTCCCTAGTAAGCCTCTACTAGACTAGCTCGTTGATCACAGATGGTTAACATTTCCTAACCATGGGCATGTGTTGTCACTTGATAACGGGATCACATCATTAGGAGAATGATGTGATGGACAAGACCCATCCTTTAGCATAGCATAATGATCGTTCAGTTTATTGCTATTGCTTTTTTCATGTCAAATACATATTCCTCCGACTATGAGATTATGCAGCTCGCGGATACCGGAGGAGTACCATGTCTGTTATCAAACATCACAACGTAACTGGGTGATCATAAAGATGCTCTACGGGTATCTCCAAACGTATTTGTTGAATTGGCATAGATCGAGATTAGGATTTGTCACTGATACGTCTCCATCGTATCTACTTTTCCAAACTCTTTTGCCCTTGTTTTGGACTCTAATTTGCAAGATTTGAGTGGAACTAACCTGGACTGATGTTGTTTTCAGCAGAATTGCCTCGGTGTTATTTTTGTGCAGAAATAAAAGTTCTTGGAATGACCTAAAAATCCACGAACAATAATTTTGGAATAAGTAACAAATATTGGCGAAAGAATCAACCAAGGGGGACCCACCTGCTATCCACAAGGGTGGAGGGCGCGCCCACCCCCTAGGGTGTGCTCCCCTGGCTTGTGGGTCCCCTGGACCTCCATCAACCTCAACTCCAATTCCATATGTTCACTTTGAGGGAGAAAATAACAAAGAGAAGGATTCATCGCGTTTTACGATATGGAGCCACCACCACCTCCTGTTCATCATCGGGACGCCAGATCTAGAGTCTGATTGGGGCTCCAGAGAGGGGAAATCGACGCCGTCGTCATCAGCAACCTTCCTCCATCACCAATTTCATGATGCTCACTACCGTGCGTGAGTAATTCCATCATAGGCTTGCTGGACGGTGATGGGCTGGATGATATTTATCATTTAATCAAGTTAGTTTTGTTAGGGTTTGATCTCTAGTATCCACTATGTTCTGAGATTGATGTTGCTATGACTTTGCTATGCTTAATGCTTGTCACTAGGGCCCGAGTGCCATGAATTCAGTCTGAACCCTTTATGTTTTCATGAATATATTTGTGTTCTTGATCCGATCTTGCAAGTTGTAGACACCTATTACGAGTTATGATCCGCATACGCCAAGGTGACAATAATTGGGATTCTTTCTGGTGATTACCGTAGTTTGAGGAGTTCATGTATTCACTATGTGCTAATGCCTTGTTCCGGTTCTCTGTTAAAAGGTGGCCTTAATATCCCTTAGTTTCCATTAGGACCCCGCTACCATGGAAGGGTAGGACAAAAGATGTCATGCAAGTTTTTTTGTATAAGCACATATGACTATATTCGGAATACATGCCTCAGTTATATTGATGAATTAGAGCTGTCGGATTTCGGGTTCTGGCAGACCCTCAAGGTTCGAACTCTGGGGTGCTCGCGGAGATCACACCTCCTACCTACTCACGTCTCGCCGCCTCACAAGGATCTAAACTACACGAACAACAACACAAGGGCACGAGGTTTATACTAGTTCGGGCCACCATTGTGGTGTAATACCCTACTCTAGTTTGTGGTGTGGTGGATTGCCTCATTGGCTGATGATGAACAATACAAAGAAAGAACTGCCTCGCGAGGGGAGGGGTTCTTGTGTTGGTGGTTCTGGCTAAGGTTCGATTGGTCGACCTCCTGCCTTGAGAGTGGCTAGTCCTATTTATAGTGCGGGGCCTTGGTCCTCTTCCCAAATATTGAGCGGGAAGGGCGCCAACAATTGGCCATTTTGAAGGGGAACATCTAGTACACTTATCCTGGCTAAAGTCGGTCCTCGTCTGCCAAAGACTCTGATGGTGACGCCGGCTTGGGCTCCACGATGACCTCCATCCTGCCGTTCTGCTGGTCTTGGTCTTGTTGCACCGAAATGGTTGCCTTTGCTTGATACGCTCGCATGCACTTGCCCCCTTTGCACCAAAGAGGAAACAAGGACTCTGCGTCGGCCGGCACCCGCCTGACTTCGGTCGTCATGGCTTGCATCACGGGCACCTCGTGAAGTACCCTGCCTTGATCTCTCCGCCTCCTCACGAGCCAGCCTGACGAAGCTGTGCCTGAGGAAGCTTCCTGTCGCCCGCCCCGCGAGGCTTGGTCCCTCGCGAGGGTCTTGAGCTTGTGTCGATGAAGATGGGCCGTACTGGGCCACTCCTTGAGCCACGCTGCAGGCCGCAGGCAGGCAAGTCTGGGTACCCTCGTTCCCAGAACACCGACAGTAGCCCCCGGGCCCAAGGTGCGCCTGGACTTGGCTTAGAAGAGAAGCGAAGGGGCAAGTGCGAAGCGCCGCAGGCCCCAACAGCCTGCGGCCTTGGGCGCCGTGTGGCGGTTGATTGGACGTGGGCATCCCTGCTTCCCCACGACGCCTTGGCAACTGCGTGAATTGACAAGTCCTTGCATGCAAAACGGGTCATGATTACCTGCGATCGTGGAGGCCGACGGTTGGCCTCCTCCGGCTATATGTACGAAACGGCACAAGCCCTTCCAGTCCATCCCTTCCTACTACTCCCCTTCTTCTTCCTGGCCGTTCATTATCTCCATGGCCCCGCCGAAGAGGTTCTCGGCCGCGGAGAAGGGGAAGGCTCGCCAGGAAGGGCCTGGCTCTTCTATAGCCAAGCGTGGCCTGGGCCGCCCTCGCAAGCACCCTACGGCCCCCGCTGCGGCTTCCCGTGGACGCGGAAGCAACCCTCTGCGTGGCGGAGGGTGCTCGGCTGCCGACGAGAGGTATGCTGGGGCTACGCGACCCCCAAGGTCGCGCTCCCGCTTGGCGGAGGTGCTGCCGGAGTTCGTCGTGTGGTCGGTGGACCCGACCGGCACCTGGCTCTAGTTCCCTTGCTTCTTCGTAGGTGAACTTCCGGCTGGTGCCCGGGCGGCCTTTGGCTTCAGGCAGATGGTTGGTGCAGCAGGGCCTCTTGGGCTACTCTGGAGGTCTCCACCGCCGGAGAGGCGGCCTTGACCCGCGGCTGGCAAACATTTGCCTGCGCGCACGGCCTGAGCCATCGGTGCACTCTACACTTTAAGTTTGACGGTGATGCCACCCACTACGTGAGGGTGTTCGGGGAAGATGGCCGCCGCGCCAGATGCTGCCCCGAAGACGATGACCGCGACCGTGCGTCCAGCCCCGGCGTTGGCCGGAATGAAGGTGGTGGGAGGCGCACGGGCAGCGGTGCCCGAGGCCCGCCAAGCTTAGGTGGCTCCCCATCGGACGACAGCTCCTTCAGCGGTGGTCGCGACTTTCCCCTTGTCGGCGCGCTCGCCTGGGAGAGGGCCGCGGGTCGGCCTGTCATCGTGCCTCGGTGAAGCGGGAGACGGAATCCAGCTGAGCTCTGGAGGCAGTACGAGCCCTTGCCGAGAGTTGACGCCGGGCAAGTCGTACCCGTTTTGCTTTTCTTTCTTTCCTGCGCAAAAAGAATGTAGTTTGGTGCCCCACGGGGGTGTGTTGAACTGTTGCTGCTTAATTGGCGCGTTGTTTCTACCGTTTCTGTGCTATGTGTTCGTTCTGCATGTTTATGCGCGGTAATTACTTA
>NC_041381.1:425105940-425138881 GCF_002162155.2 Triticum dicoccoides
AGTCCTCGCCTCTCGAGGCCAGGGCCTTGTTGTGCGCCTTGTGTCCTGCAAGGGTTAGTCAGTAGGGATGGTCTCCAGCCTTGGTAGCTGGGACGACCAATCCAAGTCCCGTGATCGTGTCGCGATGCCCGTGGGGCACGGACTGGGAGGGGTGCTCCGGCAGCAGACTCGGACAGGGAAGTTCCAAATCACCGGGGCAGAAAACACTCGCGAGGGTGCCCATGTTCTTCCCTCGTGAGACTTTGCGCGAGAGAAAACGAAGCAAACAAGTGAAATGGACAAAGGGTCGCGAGCCCGAGACAGTAACAGCTTCAGTAAAACTTCAAATAGAAACAGACAAGCCAAATGCGGAAAGCAAATGAAAGAAGCCGCGTCCGGCACCTAATCTAGTCTTCGATGTCTTCTCACCAGCACGGAGCTAAGTGCTGCCACTGGGCATGGGCGGGAGCCCCTGAGGCCCGAGGGCGGCACTTCGGAGACTTCGGGGCGTGTACAGCCCCACTCATTATTACGTGAGAGTGTCACGAGCGGCGAGCTTCACATGCGTTTGCCTTCTTCACAGGCTCCGGGCCTTTTCCCAAACGCAACAACTTCACATGCATTCGCCTTCTTCACAGGCACCGGGCCTTTTCCAAAACGCGGCAACTTCACAGGCATTCGCCTTCTTCACAGGCACCGGGCCTTTTCCAAAACGCGGCAACTTCACAGGCATTCGCCTTCTTCACAGGCACCGGGCCTTTTCCAAAACGCGGCAACTTCACAGGCATTCACCTTCTTCACAGGCACCGGGCCTTTTCCAAAACGTGGCAACTTCACAGGCATTCGCCTTCTTCACAGGCACCGGGCCTTTTTCAGGGGTAAAATCTTCGAAGGTGTTGAATGTTCCACGTGTTCTGGACAGGCACCCCCTCCTGGGTCTCCAAGCGCACGGAGCCGGGCCTGGAAACATGAACAACCTTGAACGGGCCCTCTCACATGGGAGAGAGCTTATGCAGCCCCTCCCTGGAGAGAACCCGTCTGAGCACGAGGTCTCCTACCTCAAGAGTCCTGGGGAAGATGTTGCGGCAGTGGTATCGCCGTAGTGCTTGTTGGTACCTTGCTTCTCGTAGCGCGGCTTCTCGGCGACGCCCCCCCCAGCACGAGATCCGTCCCCCGCATGGTGTCCTGCTGCGCCTCGTCGAACACCAGGACCCGTGCGGAACGACGCCTGACCTCGTGAGGGAGAACGGTTTCAGCTCCATAAACCAGAAAGAACGGGGTTTCGCCAGTCGGCTTGGTTGCGGTCATGCGGATGGACCACAACACGGATTGGAGCTCGTCGTACCAGCCCCTGCCGCAGGCTTCTAGCTTCTTCTTGAAGGTTCTGGTTTTGAGGCCCCTCAGGACCTCCGCGTTGGCTCGTTCAGCCTGGCCATTGCTCTGGGGGTGCGCCACCGAGGCGTAGGATATCTGCGTTCCGAGGTTAGCATAGTATGTTTTTAAAGATTGCTGGTGAACCGCGAACCGTTGTCGGTGATAATGCGGTTAGGCACCCCAAATCGGCTCATGAGGCTCTTGATGAACTTGACCGCTGAGCCCGCGGGTATGGTGCGAACGGCTTGTACTTCGGCCCACTTGGTGAACTTGTTCATGGCGACGTAGAGGTAGTGGTAGCCCCCTAGCGCCCGAGGGAACGGGCCCAGAATGTCGAGCCCCCAAACTGCCAATGGCCATGAGAGGGGTACGGTCTGCAGTCCCCCTGCCGGCTGGTGGACCTGCTTGGCGTGGAACTGGTAGGCCTCACAATCCTTCACCAGCTCAACTAAGTCGTTGAGCGCCGTGGGCCAGTAGAACCCGCTGCAAAATGCCTTGCCAACGAGGGTGCGCGAGGATGAGTGGTGCCCACAATCTCCGCCATGTATGTCTGCCAGTAACTCCTTCCCTTGCTATCTGGGGATGCAACGCAGGGACACGTCGTTCGGCCGCCTTCGGTAGATCTCCCCATCCTTGACGTTGTTGGCCGTGGCCTGCCATGCTACACGTTCCGCGTCCTCCTCCTTCTCCGGCAGAGTCCCTTGCGTCAAGTAGGCCTTGAATTCTGCCATCCAGCATTCTTGCCGAGGCTCTAACGCCAGAAGCAGGCGTGCCCCCGAGGCCGGGCCGCAGGCCGGGGCTCCCGAGGCAGGTGGTTGAGGGAGTTCCTCCCTAGGCTGCGCCGTGCTTGACAACATCGGCGTCGCCGAGGGTTTGAAGAGCCGCTCCTCGAAGACGCCCGGCTCCTGAGGTAGCTACCTGGATGCACTCTTGGCGATGTCGTCAGCCTCCTAATTGGTACCGCGAGGCACATGTTGCAACTCCAGCCCCCAATACTGCTTCTCCATCTTGCGGACCTCAGCGAGGTACGGTTCCATATGCTCATCCTTTTGCTCGTACACTTTGTTGGAAAAATTGATGAGGAGTTGCGAGTCACCTTTGATGGTGATTCATTTTACTCCAAGGCGATGACTGCCCTCAAGCCCGGTATCAGGACCTCGTATTCGGCTGTGTTGTTGGAGGCCTTCTCCCCATGCTGGAAACAGAGCTGCACGGCATAGTAAAGCTTGTCTTGAGTGGGGGATATGAGCACTGCGCCAGCCCCCGCGCCCTGCCGCGCGAATGCTCCGTCGATGTACATCACCCAACCATCCGGCGCTTCACTCCCCGGGGAGAGTGACCGGTCCTCGCCCAGTTTGAGCCCTGGTGCCTCTGTCCATTCCGCCACGAAATCCGCGAGCGCAGCCCCCTTAATGACCCTGGTAGTGCTGAATTCTAGCTGGAATGCTTGCAGTTCGATGTTCCATTCGGCAACCCTCCCCGCTGAAATGGGGCTCCTGAGCACCCTCTCCAGGGGATAGGCTGAGACGACCTTGATGGGATGGCCCTGAAAGTAGTGTCGCAACTTGTGGGAGGCTACCAATAGTGCAAGGAGTAGCTTCTGAGGCATTGGGTATTGCACCCTTGCATCCCGCAGCATCGTACTGACGAAGTACACCCGATGCTCGATGAGATTGAGGGTGCCGGCGCAGCCCGCGTCCTCCGGAGGCTGGGGCGCCTCCTGGGACGGCGCGGCTCTCAGGCCCTGGTCGCCTGAAGGATCCTCCTCTGCTCCTGGTGTGCTCTCTTGGCGGGGCTGATCTTTCTCTGCTGCGGTCGTGGCCTCTGCGAGGCCTTCCGTGCCCTGCTCTGCCTCGGCCGAGGGTACGATGGTGGCCGAGGCCTGACGCTCCTTCCAGACTACTACCAGGGCTGTGCTGGCGGAATAAGGGGTGGCTGCAAGGTAGAGCACCAGGGGCTCTTGAGGGCGAGGGGCCACCATCACCGGGGGGCTGGTTAGGTACCTCTTGAGGTCTTGGAATGCTTTGTCGGCCTCTTCAGTCCATTCGAAGGGGCCTTTCCTCTTCATCAGCTTGAAGAATGGCAGCGCCCGCTCTCCCAGCTTGGAGATGAAACGCCCTAATGCGGTTACGCGCCCGGTGAGCTTTTGCATTTCCCTGAGGGTCTTTGGCGGACTCATGTCCTCGACTGATTTGACCTTCTCTGGGTTAGCCTCAATGCCTCTATGCGATACGAGGAAGCCTAGGAGCTTTCCCGAGGGGACTCCAAATAAACACTTCTCTGGGTTGAGCCGCAGGTCCACTTCGCTGAGGCTCGCGAAGGTTTCCTCCAGGTCCTGTATCAGTGTCTTCGCCTCCTGAGACTTTACCACAATGTCATCTATGTAAGCTTCGGCGTTCCTCCCCAGCTGTCGCCCCAGAGCGATGTGCATCAACCGCTGGAAGGTTGCGCCTGCATTGCACAACCCGAACGACATGCAGGTGTAGCAGTATACTCCGCACGGGGTTAGGAAGGCCGTCTTCTCCATGTCCTCCACCGCCATTTTGATCTGATGATAGCCCGAGAAGGCATCCAGGAAGCACAGTAGGTCACACTCGGCGGTGGAGTCAACGATCTGGTCGATGCGGGGAAGTGGGAATGGATCCTGCGGGCAGGCTTTGTTGAGGTTGGTGAAGTCGACACACATGCATTCCTTTCCCCCCTTCTTTGTCACGACGACCGGTGAGGGAGTCCTGGATTAGGGGGTGTCTGTATGGCCGGACTACCACCTTTGGCCGGACTCCCGGACTATGAAGATACAAGATTGAAGACTCCGTCCCGTGTCTGGATGGGACTTCCCTTGGCGTGGAAGGCAAGCTTGGCGATACGATATGAAGATCTCCTCCCATTGTAACTGACTCTGTGTAACCCTAGCCCTCTCTGGTGTCTATATAAACCGGAGAGTTTTAGTCCGTAGGACGAAAAACAATCATACCATAGGCTAGCTTCTAGGGTTTAGCCTCTCTGATCTCGTGGTAGATCCACTCTTGTACTACCCATATCTTCAATATTAATCAAGCAGGAGTAGGGTTTTACCTCCATCGAGAGGGCCCGAACCTGGGTAAAAACATCGTGTCCCTTGTCTCCTGTTACCATCTGCCTAGACGCACAGTTCGGGACCCCCTACCCGAGATCCACCGGTTTTGACACCGACAATGATGCTTTCATTGAGAGTTCCTCTGTGTTGTCGCCTTTAGGCCCGATGGCTTCTTCGATCGTCAACCACGACGCGGTCCAGGGTGAGACCTTTCTACCCGGACAGATCTTCGTATTCGGCGGCTTCGCACTGCGGGCCAACTCGCTTGGCCATCTGGAGCAGATCGAAAGCTACGCCCCTGGCCATCAGGTCAGGGTTGGAAGCTTAAATTACACGCCCGACATCCGCGGGGACTTGATCTTCAACGGATTTGAGCCACGGCCGAGCGTGCTGCACTGTCCCGATGGGCATGATCTGACTCTGCCGCCGGACAGCGCCCAGAGTGCCGCTTAGGTGTCCGCTCCGATCATTAGCTCGGAGCCGACTATGCTAGTCGGGGATGGATGGTTGGACACCGCCCCGGGAGCCGCAATCTCTATGGCAATAGAGCCGAATACCAGCATAGTCCTTTGCAAGGCCCGTGACTCCAAGGAGCCGGACTCCATTTCGGACTCTGTATATTCCGCACCTCTTCCGATCGAACCCGATCGGGCTCCGGTCATGGAGTTCACCGCCGCAGACGTCTTTCAGCGCTCGCCCTTTGGTGATATCTTGGATTTACTAAAGTCTCTCTCCTTGTCAGGAGAGCCCTGGCCAGATTACGGTCAGCTTGGTTGGGATACAGACGAGGAAGAAATTTGAAGCCCATCCACCACCCACTATGTAGCCACTGTCGATGATTTAACCGACATGCTCGACTTAGAATCCGAAGACATCGACGGTATGGACGCCGATGAAGGAGACGACCAAGAACCAGCACTTATAGGGAACTGGAAAGCCACCTTGTCATATGACATATACATGGTGGACACCCCCAAAGCAGGGGACGGCAATGAAAAAACAGAGGACGACCCCTCCAAGAAGCAACCCAAGCGCCGACGTCAGCGGCGCCGCTCTAAATCCCGCCAAAGTAAAAACGGCAAGTCCGGCACCGGAGATAACAACATGCTGGATAGTGCCAAAGACATCCCCCTCCAGCAGGATTCAGTGCAGGAGGACGAAGGAGCCAGCCCTCATGAGAGAGCGGCCGACAGAGAGGTCGAGGACGACAATTATATGCCTCCCTCCGAAGACAAGGCAAGCCTCGACGACGACGAATTCGTCGTGCCAGAGGATCCCGTCGAACAAGAGCGTTTCAAACGCAGGCTTATGGCCACGACAAGCAGCCTCAAGAAAAAACAGCAGCAGCTTAGAGCTGACCAAGACTTGCTAGCCGACAGATGGACCGAAGTCCTGGCGGCCGAAGAGTATAAACTCGAACGCCCTCCAAGAGCTACCCAAAGCGCAGACTGCTACCCCAACTTGAGGTGGAAGCAACTAAACCTACATCACCAGCGTACGATGCGCCCGATCGGCCACCCCGTGGCCACGACAGAGAGGCCTTCTGGCCCTCGACCCAAGCTGCACCCCGGCACCGCTCAAAAAATACCAGAGTGCGGGGAGACATAACAGACCTGCGAGACATATTGGAGAACAAGGCAAGGCAAACAAGATCGATCTACGGATCGCGTGGGCGCCCCACTTCACGTGACGATAACTGTCACGCCGGATATGATAAATACGGCCAAGCCGAATACAACAGACCAAGCTCATCCGAGCTGCGTCGCGATATAGCACAGTACAGGGGCGCCGCACACCCACTATGCTTCACAGACGAAGTATTGGATCATCAAATCCCCGAGGGTTTTAAACCCGTAAACATCAAATTATACGATGGCACAACAGATCCCGCAGTATGGATCGAGGATTATCTCCTTCATATTCACATGGCCCGTGGTGATGATCTACACGCCATCAAATACCTCCCGCTCAAGCTTAAAGGACCAGCTCGGCATTGGCTTAACAGCCTGCCAGCAGAGTCAATTAGTTGTTGGGAGGACCTGGAATCCGCGTTCCTTGACAACTTCCAGGGCACTTATGTGCGACCACCAGACGCCGATGACCTAAGCCACATAATCCAGCAGCCAGAGGAATCGGCCAGACAATTCTGGACACGGTTCCTAACCAAGAAAAATCAAATAGTCGACTGTCCGGACGCCGAGGCCCTTGCAGCCTTCAGGCACAACATCCGAGACGAATGGCTTGCCCGGCACCTGGGACAGGAAAAGCCGAAATCTATGGCAGCCCTCATGACACTCATGACCCGCTTTTGTGCGGGAGAAGACAGTTGGCTAGCTCGTAGCAATAACATAACCAAGAGCCCTGGCAATTCGGATACCAAGGACAACAATGGCAGGTCACATCGCAACAAGCACAAGCGCCGCATTAACGGTGACAATACTAAGGATACGGCAGCCAATGCCGGATTCAGAGGCTCTAAACCCGGTCAGCGGAAGAAGCCATTCAAAAGAAAACCTCCGGGCCCATCCAGTTTAGACCGGATACTCGATCGCTCGTGCCAGATACACGGCACCCCCGAACAACCAGCCAACCACACCAACAGGGATTATTGGGTGTTCAAGCAGGCAGGCAAGTTAAGTGCCGAAACCAGAGACAAGGGGTTGCATAGCAATGACGAGGAGGAGCCCTGGCTGCCGAACAACAGAGGACAGAAGGGATTCCCCCCGCGAGTGTGGACGGTGAACATGATATACGCAACCCACATCCCCAAAAGGGAGCGGAAGCATGCTCTCAAGGACGTCTATGCGTTGGAGCCAGTCGCCCCAAAGTTCAATCCATGGTCCTCCTGCCCGATCGCTTTTGATCGAAGGGACCACCCCACTAGCATCCGTCATGGCGGATTCGCCGCATTGGTCTTAGACCCAATTATCGACGGATTTCACCTCACCAGAGTCCTAATGGACGGCGGCAGCAGCCTGAACCTGCTTTATCAGGATACAGTGCAAAAAATGGGTATCGATCCCTCAAGGATTAAACACACAAAGACAACCTTTAAAGGCATCATACCAGGTGTAGAAGCCAGCTGTACAGGCTCGGTTACACTCGAAGTGGTCTTCGGATCCCCGGATAATTTCTGAAGCCAAGAGTTAATCTTCGACATAGTCCCATTCCGTAGTGGCTATCACGCCCTGCTCGGACGAACCACATTTGCAAAATTCAATGCGGTGCCGCACTATGCATATCTCAAGCTCAAGATGACAGGCCCTCGTGGAGTCATCACGGTAAATGGAAACACCGAACGCTCTCTCCGAACGGAGGAGCACACGGCGACCCTAGCGGCGGAAGTACAGAGTAGCCTCTCAAGGCAATTCTCCAATCCGGGTGTTAAACGTCCGGACAACGTCAAGCGAGCCCGAAGTAACCTACAACAAAGCTGGCTGGCACGTTCCGAGCAAGCATAGCAGTGCGGCCCCAACCCCATCCCTCGCCAGATGGTGATATCGGTACCACGCGTACATAATTATGCTTTAGAAATACCATGGGCATAAGGGGAGGGGCACAACCATGGCACGCCCAGAATGCGGCTCAACCGCACTTAGGGGCTCCCTATTCTGTCGTTTCTCTTTTTATACACTTTCAGGACCCAACTATTCAGAAGGCTTGTCCAGCAATACACTCGCCGAACACACGATGCAACAGCCAGGGAGAGAACATGCCGCATCAAATGTCCAGGTGGTCTCTATAACGAGTTTAATACCTGTTTTACTTAAAGTCCCGCAGCTTGCCCCTGGAGGGGGACATGTCAAATAATCCCATCTCTTGCTTATCGCACTATTTGTATCGTTCTGCTTTCATAGCAGCCCTTTTTTAACAAACAATACATAGCTCTTATCTATTATTGCACTCATCTGTTTTTTATACAAATATGCTCAGTCATGACATTATGCAACCGTACACTTTGGTACGGCCAATACACCAGGGGCTTAAGCACCCCATAACATGGTGTGAAAAGACCGAACACTCTCACGAGTGCGGCACCCCGAACTTATAGCACTATATGCATCGGCTCCGAATCATGTCTTTGGTCAATAGTTGGGTTTGCCCGGCTCCCATGTTTTGGTACCTTACGTTCTGCAATGTTGGCTAAGGTAGCGCTAGGAGAACTACTGCGATTGTGCCCCAGTTGAGCTGGGTTAACACCTCAGTAGAGAAAGCTAAAACTGGCCGTCATGATAGTGCGAGAGACCGGTCGCTGTTCACGAGGTTTTTTGAGTCCTTAAAGACTTATGCCGCCTAGAGCGAGGAGCCGGAATTATCCGGCCTAGGCGTGGATAGCGCCCCGAATTCGGTCTTCCGAATACTAGGGGCTTCGCCGAAATTTAAAATTATAGAATTCTATGGCTAAGTGAGAGTGATAAAGCATTATAAGTCTGATGGCCTGGTTCGTTGTGTTGAGCGCCTCCCTAGATGGACCCAGGAATGGGAACAAGAGCGCTCAGGTTTATCCCGAACACCCCAGCACTCGTGGCATGGGGGTAGAAGCCGATGACTTGCATCTCTCAGATTTTATAAATGGCCATACAGAAGGTAATATTTTAAATTAACAAAGCGTTGCTTAACGCATATGAACAAAGTTTTCAGCGTACAGGATAACAGATGCGAGTCTACTCAAAAATTACATCTTTGGAGCATTTGTCCACTATAAGGCGGGCACCCTTCAGGACGCCCTTATAATACATCTCGGGCGTGCGATACTCCTTGCCCGGCGGTGGCGCGTCTGTCAAAAGCTTCTCAGCGTCCAGCTTTCCCCAGTGCACTTTAGCACGGGCAAGGGCCCGACGGGCACCTTCGATACAGACGGAGCGCTTGATGACCTCAATCCACGGACACGCGTCCACCAGCCGCCGCACCAGACCGAAGTAGCTCCCAGGCATGTCTTCTCTAGGCCACAGCCGAACTATGAGGCCCTTCATGGCCTGTTCGGCCACCTTGTGGAGCTCGACCAGCTGCTTCAGCTGGTCGCTCAGGGGCACCGGATGTTCGGACTCAGCATACTGAGACCAGAACACCTTTTCCGTCGAGCTCCCCTCCTCGGCTCGGTAGAATGCGGCAGCATCAGACACACTACAGGGCATATCAGCGAACGCTCCTGGAGAGCTCCAGATTCGGGTAAGTAACAGATAATTTACTTTTATATTCTTGCTTTGCATAAAGAATGCCTTACCCGCCGCTATCTTCTTCATCGCCTCGATCTCCAGGAGGGCCTTCTGGGCTTCGGCCTTAGCGATCTTGGCACTCTCAAGAACCAAGGTGAGCTCGGACTCTCGAGTCTTTGAGTCACGCTCCAAACTCTCGTGTTTTTCCACGAGAGCCTGGAGCTCTTGCCGCACCTCCGCCACCCGCGCCTCCTGCTTCTCTTGCTCCGTGTGCTCCAAGGCCGCACTGTTTTCGGCCTTGGAGACCGCCTCCTTCAGGGTCGCCACCTCGGCCGTGGCCCCTGCAACATTTATGTTGGTCCTGTCATTATTTGCAACCAACTATTTCTATATACATTTACATGCGGTATTACATACCCTCCTTGTCCTCGAGATGCTTCTTGGCAAGGCCGAGCTCATTCTCGGACCGCTCGAGGTTCTCCTTCAATGCATTGACCTCTGCAGTCAGTGCGGCAGAGGTCAGCAGCGCAGCCTGCATTCCCATATTGACATATTTTTGTTAGACTCCTACATATATCTTTTTAGATCCTCAGCTCGGCTTTTCTTTCCAAACGCCGAACTGAGCATCAGGGGCTACTGTCTATGCGGTAACATTTTTATATGTTTTTGAACACATACCTCAAAGCCTATTAACAGACTTGTACAGGCTTGTGTCAGCCCGCTCTTGGCGGACTGAACCTTCTGAATCACCGCACTCATAACAGTGCGGTGTGTCGTGGTTCTAAGCCTGACAGTAGAGTGGGGGGTAGGTATGGAGAGGCAAGGTCCTAGCTATGGAGAGGTTGTAAGCACAAAGGATGTACGAGTTCAGGCCCTTCTCGGAAGAAGTAACAGCCCTACGTCTCGGAGCCCGGAGGCGGTCGAGTGGATTATGAATGTGTGAATTACAAGGTGCCGAACCCCTCTGCCTGTGGAGGGGGGTGGCTTATATAGAGTGCGCCAGGACCCCAGCCAGCCCACGTAGGAGAGGGTTTAAGGTGAGTTAAGTCTGGGGCGTTACTGGTAACGCCCCACATAAAGGCCTTTACTATCATAAAGTCTACTTGATTACAGGCCGTTGCAGTGCAGAGTGCCTCTTGACCTCCTGGTGGTCGAGTGAGTCTTCGTGGTCGAGTCCTTCAGACCAGTCGAGTGAGTCCTCGTTGGTCGACTGGAAGGCGACCTCTTCTAAGGATGTCCTGGGGTGAGTTACTTGGATCAGGTCCATGACCCTACCCTAGGTACATAACCCCATCATTAGCCCCCGAATGGATTGAGGCTTCGAGTGAAGAAGGAGTTGATGTCGTTTCCGATTAATCTTTGTGCTCTGGTTGTGCGCTGTTCTGGACCAAAGAATTCCTTTGTCGACAGGAAACAACTTGCCTTCAGTCGACTTGATCCATTCTGTTTTTGCGTCGAGTGATCTTTCAGGCTTCGACGATCTCCGAGCGACGGATCGCCGAAAACACCGCGCCTGACAGACTGATTTGTTGCTCGCGGATTCCGCGGGATGCGAAATTTTGGGGCGCGCGCGAAGCGGGGCGGACCGCGGCGTTCGGATGGGACGGGGCATGGACGCCTCGATCTCCGCGCCGCCTTTTTCGCCACGTATCCCGTCTGCATAACTGTTCCAGATATGATTAGATCGACCGGGCCCACCTGTCATCCACTCGGAAGGGACCTTATAAATGTGCCCGACGAGGATTTCTGTGCTGCGCCTTAGCATTCTCCCCCTCTCTCTGCTTCCTTCCTCCCTGCTCAGCGTGCTCGCTCTTGCCCCCGCACCACTTCCCTTCGCGCATCTCGCCGGCGACCATGGCCAAGGAGAAGACGGCGGCGCTGGAGCGTGCAAAGAAGGCGTCGGCGTCGGAGAAGGCGAAGGGGAGATCCACCAGCCGCGGAGGGTCCTCGTCCAGATCCCGCCTGCCGAAAGGCTGGGTCCAAGGAGACTGGATCCAGTCGACCATCACTGAGAATGACATTCTCGACATGGCCAACGAGGGCTTGATCCCCCACGGAGCTGCGAGGCTTCCGGGGAAGGAGTGGCAGCCTCAGCCAGAAGAGGGTGAGTGTGTGCTTTTGGCCACCCATGTGGATCGTGGGTTTTCCTTGCCGCCGAGTGTTTTCTTTCGTGGCTTTTTGAACTTCTTCGGAGCGCAGCTCCACCACTTTACCCCAAACTCCATTGCCTATCTTGCCGCGTTCGTGTCCATGTGTGAGGGTTTCTTGGGCTGTCAACCGCACTGGGGTTTGTTCAAACATATATTCACGTGTCGATCTCAGACCGTGAAGAAGGCGAGCCCAGGTGATGAAAAAACCCGAGTTGTCCAAATGTGCGGAGGCCTGGGGATTCAGGTGAGGAATAAGAGCACCTTCCCGCCCATGACCTTTCCCGAGTCCGTCAGAGGCTGGCAGTCGACTTGGTTCTACTGCCAGGTCCAGTCGACGCCAGGGCAGTCGAGTGGACTCCCTCCGTTCACCATGGACCGAGTGCGCAAGCCTTCCCCTCTGAAGCTGATTCCGGAGGAGAAAGCTGACGTGAAGATGTTGATGGAGCGCGTGGTGCAGTTGGTTCGGGAGGGAGTGACGGGCATGGATCTCCTGGAGGTCTTCCTCAGGCGTCGCATCCAGCCCCTCCAGTTCAGGAGCCACTGCATGTGGTTGTACTGTGGGACCGAAGACGAGACTAGAGTCCATCCAGAAGCAGTCGACGATGCCACTCTGGAAAGATGGATGGCAGCCGTCACCGGAAACAAGGACAACCCACGCAGAGCCAGAAGGATTCCTCCACTCGACCACAATAGTGATCCAAATAAGGTACACTTGCCCTGCTCTCCACTGCATTCTTGTCGCATTCATCTCTGTCTACTCTGCCGACTGGTCGACTGATCATATCTTGATATCTGCTAGGCCCTCACCGAGCTGTACTCGATGCCCAATGGGGCACAAACTCCGACTGAGGAGGGTGAGGCGAGTGGGGGCGAGAGCCAGGACGAGGAGGAATGGGACTCGGACGTTGCAGGGGACGACGACGACGATGATGATGACGACGGCGATGATGATGACGCCGAAGACGAGGAGGAAGAGGAGGAGGTCGTGCCACCGCGCTCGGAAAGGCGGTCGAAGCTCGTCCATGACCCTTCGACCGAACGTGGCAAGGGGGTTGCGACGCAGTCGACCAAGCGCCCTAGGACCACTTCTCCAGCGCCGACTGAAAAGGCGCCGAAGCATCCTAGGGGGGCTCCGCCAAAGTCGACCAAGCTCCTGCCGAAGATGAAGGTGTCCATCCCCACCATATCAGGGTAATTGTGCTGCTCATATTTTCTTATCCTGTGCGAACTTTATCTCTGGTCGACGCTGGAGTTAGTCGACCGATCCTTTGGAGTTGCAGTGCTGCTACTTCTGAGACCTCGGCCCGGGCTGATGACCACGAGATGGAGGATGCAGCAACTTCGAACCCAGGTACTGTATTCTTAACATCGTTCTTAGTCGACTGACTCGCGATCTCTGATCCTTGATTCTTCTCCGCAGCTCCACCCAATACTGTTATCAATCTCCCTGATGACGACGAGGATGAAGAAACACTGGCACGCAGGAGGAGTCGGAAAGCGTCCGCCAGTAAGGTGCCTCAGGATGTGACGGCGCCTGAGATTCTGACTGTGGAAGAAGAGAACATCACTCGACACACGGTGTCCTTCGCAAATCCACTGACGAGTGCTCAGCAGCCCTCCCTCTTCACGACGCACCACGTCCCAGAGGACCAAGCTGGCGCAGCGAAGGAGGCAATACGCCAGGCGGGACTCATGATGGAGCAGCTGAAGACTATCGGGGACGCGAGCCAGGCAGCTTATGACGCCAGCTCTGCCCTCCAAATCAATGTCCAGGTCAGTCGACCGCTGTTTGTTCTGTTGGATATGCTACCAAAAACTTTTCTTTTCCGGAATTTATAGTAATCACCCACTGGGTGTGTCGAATAAACTCCGTGTTAGCGGGGGCACGCTGAGTGCACCCGCTGGGTGTAGTCCCCAAGGCTAAGGTCGACTGCTGGCAGTCGGCCTTAGGCTTTATAATGTCAATCTTTCTGTCAGTCGACTGGTCGACTGGATTTCACAAACCGGTGGGGGCACGCTGAGTGCACCCACTGGGTGTAGTCCCCAAGGCTAAGGTCGACTACTGGCAGTCGGCCTTAGGCTTTATAATGTCAATCTTTCTGTCAGTCGACTAGTCGACTGGATTTCACAAACCGGTGGGGGCACGCTGAGTGCACCCACTGGGTGTAGTCCCCGAGACTGTGGTCGACTGCTTGCAGTTGATCACAGTCTTAGAGAATGCATCTCGCACTTTTTTTTTGAGGTCGACTGGTCGACTTTGTCTTCAACAGGATTAGTGGGGGCACGCTGAGTGCACGCACTGGGTGTAGTCCCCGAGACTACGGTCGAATGCTTGTATTTGGCTGTAGTCTTAGAAACGTGTGTTTATCCCTTTTTCACTCGGAAGTGGATTATATTTGACATTTAGTCGATTGGTTCTTCACAGAACTCCTGTGATCTTGTGGCTCGCTACTCAGAGCTGGAACAAAAACATACTCAAGTCGAGCTGAGCTTGAAGCTGGTTCAGGAGAAGCTGACAAAGGCAAAGGAGGAGACCGAAGGTATGTTTGGTGAGACCCTGACGACTGCTTTTCCCCTTGCTTGTTTCAGCATCTGATCTTGCTGTAACTTGCAGGTAAGGTAAGGGAGGCCCAGCAGAAGAAAGACCTTGAGCTAGCTGAGAAGATCAAGCTTGCTGACGAGAAGTTAGCTTCAGTTACCAAGCTCGAACAAGACAATACCAATCTGAAAGCTGCTCTTGGGATTGCCAACAAGGAGGTCAGTCGACTGAAAACTGACAAAGCTGCCCTGACCGACCAAGTCAACAAATTGACTGAGAAGAAAACTGAACTGGAGGCCTTCCTGAGTGGCCTTGCCAAAAAGTTGTTCCTTATGCTTGAAGGTAGACCTCCATGTTTGGCAAATATTTCCAATTGTGGCTTTTTCCATTCGACTATCTCCTTGACTTAGTGATCACCCTTGCAGAATTTTGTCAAAACTTTGAAGAAGAAACCAGCCGACTGGAGCCAAACCTTGACCCCGTCAATTCTCCGGTGAACGACGAAGTTGCCATGGATGTTTTCCGACTGGAGTCTCGTGTTGCAGCTGTCGTGGACTATCTCGCAAGGCTGAAGGCCGCCACATCTCGCATCGACTCGACACTCTGGCCTGAGGAGACACTTCAGAATGACCTTGAGTCGCTGATGGCCCGCTTGAACACGATCCCTGGTCGAGTGCAAGAGTGGAAGAAGTCCTCGGCTCGGTGTGGTGCAGATGTCGCTCTGTGTCTGGCCCGAGTCCACTGCAAAGATGCGCGAGAAGAGAAGCTGGCGGCCCTTCGGGTGGCCAATACCAAGAAGCACGACTTCAGATCCTTTATGGAAACTTTCCTTGCAGCTGCCACTCGGATCGCCGACGGGATTGACCTTGATGAATTTGTTGCACCTTCCAGCCCTCCACAGGAGGGGTAAAAAACTTCTTCTGGCTCGACGCTTTAAATTTGCCTCGGTATGCCGAGTGAAATTGTAACCGACAAACCTTAACAGGCTTGACGCCTGAGCACTTTCGGTTCCTTTAGATGTCGATTCAAACTTGGATTTGGTGCTTGAATACGATTGCCTTCGGCTCGGAATGTCTTTTGCAGGTTCAAAGCAAGGTGCCTGTGCTGCAATCGATTTATTCTTTAGTCCACTTAGACGAGCACTGGGCTGCAGCTAAGCCCCCGAGTGAGAGGGTTGCTCTTCACTCGGTAGGATTTTTGTAACTTAGGCGAGCACAGGGCTGCAGCTAAGCCCCCGAGTGAGAGGGTTGCTCTTCACTCGGTAGGATTTTCACGACTTAGGCGAGTGCTTGGACTGCAGCTAAGCCCCCGAGTGAGAGGGTTGCTCTTCACTCGGTAGGATTTTTATAACTTAGGCGAGCACGAGGCTGCAGCTAAGCCTCCGAGTGGAAGGCTGGCTTACCACTCGGTAGGATTTTCACAACTTAGGCGAGTGCTTGGACTGCAGCTAAGCCCCCGAGTGAGAGGGTTGCTCTTCACTCGGTAGGATTTTTATAACTTAGGCGAGCACGAGGCTGCAGCTAAGCCTCCGAGTGGAAGGCTGGCTTACCACTCGGTAGGATTTTCACAACTTAGGCGAAACGGATTCGCGGCTAAGCCTCCGAGTGGGAGTCTGGCTCTCTCACTCGGTAGGATTTTGATAACTTAGGCGAAACGGATTCGCAGCTAAGCCTCCGAGTGGGAGTCTGGCTCACCACTCGGTAGGATTTTGATAACTTAGGCGAAACGGATTCGCGGCTAAGCCTCCGAGTGGGAGTCTGGCTCACCACTCGGTAGGATTTTTACAAACTTAGGCGAAATGGATTCGCAGCTAAGTCACCCACTAAGGGGAATTTCATTGGACAAAAAATAAAAAGTGACAGATATTATGGAGGAACTATGACGCTTATTATTTTGAGGTCCATGAACTACAGAAGTATTTTATTGCAACTCATCCGAGTGATAAAGCTTAAGTGTAAAACGGGCGGAGTAGCTCCGCGTTCCAAGCTCGGGGCTCGTCGATATTATGCTCGACGTTGTAAAGACGGTATGCCCCGTTGTGGAGAACCTTGGTGACGATGAAGGGGCCTTCCCAAGAAGGAGCAAGCTTGTGTGGTTTGTGCTGATCCACTCGGAGAACCAAATCCCCTTCCTGGAAGGCTCGACCTCTCACGTTTCGGGCGTGGAAACGCCGCAGATCTTGTTGGTAGATGGTCGACCGGATCAGAGCCATCTCCCTTTCTTCCTCTAAAAGGTCGACTGCGTCCTGCCGCGCTTGTTCAGCTTCTGCTTCGTTGTAGATTTCAACTCGAGGAGCATTGTGGAGAAGATCACTCGGCAAGACTGCTTCAGCTCCATAGACCAAGAAGAATGGAGTTCTTCCGGTCGACCGATTAGGCGTGGTCCGCAGTCCCCAGAGTACAGATGGAAGTTCGTCGACCCAAGCTCCAGCCGCGTGTTTGAGATCACGCATCAGTCGAGGCTTCAGTCCCTTGAGAATCAGTCCATTAGCTCGCTCTGCTTGTCCATTCGACTGCGGATGGGCGACTGATGCGTAGTCGACCCGTGTGCCTTGGGAGTCGCAGAAAGCTCTGAATTCCTCTGAGTCAAAGTTCGACCCATTATCCGTAATGATGCTGTGTGGAACTCCATACCTGAATATTAGTTCCCTGATGAAGCTAACAGCAGTACCGGTGTCAAGGCTCTTGATTGGTTTAGCCTCGATCCACTTGGTGAACTTGTCGACTGCCACCAGTACATGCGTGAAGCCACTTCGTCCTGTTCTCAAAGGACCGATCATGTCCAGCCCCCAAACTGCAAAAGGCCAGACGAGTGGGATGGTCTTCAAAGCTGACGCAGGCTTGTGCGACATATTCGAGTAGAACTGACATCCCTCACACTTATCTACTATCTCTTTTGCCATCTCATTCGCCTTGGGCCAGTAAAATCCGGCTCGGTATGCTTTGGCCACGATGGTCCGAGAGGACGCATGATGACCACAGGTCCCCGAGTGAATATCATTGAGGATGAGTCGACCTTCTTCTGGTGTTATGCACTTCTGACCGACTCCAGTCGCGCTTTCTCTGTATAATTGTCCTTTGATTACGGTAAAGGCCTTAGATCGACGGACGATCTGTCGAGCCTCTTCCTCATCCTCCGGAAGCTCTTTCCTCAAGATATATGCGACATACGGAATCGTCCAGTCGGGAATGACCACCAAAACCTCCATGATCAAGTCGACCACCGCTGGGACTTCAACTTCAGTCGGATCTGTGGCGCTCTTGGGCTGCGGAGTCTCTTCGGTGAAAGGATCTTCTTTGACTGACGGAGTGTGTATATGCTCCAAGAACACACCACTCGGAATGGCTTCTCTCTTGGAACCTATCTTTGCTAGATCATCAGCTGCTTGATTTTTCAGTCGGGGTATATGATGGAGCTCCAACCCCTCGAACTTCTTCTCCAGCTTCCTCACTGCACTGCAGTATCCAGTCATGGCTGGGCTTCTCACGTCCCACTCTTTCATCACCTGATTGACCACTAAATCCGAGTCGCCATAGACCATTAGGCGACGGACGCCGAGTGAAATGGCCATGCGCAACCCATATAGGAGGGCCTCATATTCTGCCTCATTGTTGGAGGAATCAAAGTGAATCTGGAGCACATATCTGAGCTTATCTCCTCTGGGGGAAACTAGGACAACCCCAGCACCGGAACCATTCAACATCTTAGAGCCATCGAAAAACATGGTCCAATGCTCCGAGTGAACTTCAGTCGGCTGCTGTTGTTCAATCCACTCGGCGAGGAAATCTGCTATCGCCTGGGACTTAATGGCTTTCTTTGCCTCAAACTTGATATCAAGGGGAAGAAGTTCAATCGACCATTTGGCCACTCGACCAGTTGCGTCTCTGTTGTGCAAAATCTCTGATAGTGGAGCGTCGCTGACGACTGTGATGGAATGGTCAGAGAAATAATGAGCAACCTTCTTTGTGGTCATGTATATTCCATACACAAGCTTCTGATAATGAGGATATCTCTGCTTGGATGGAGTCAAGACTTCAGACAAATAATACACTGGGCGCTGAACTTTGAGAGCTTTTCCTTCTTCTTCCCGCTCGACCGTTAGCACAGTACTGACGACTTGTCCTGTGGCTGCGATGTAGAGCAACAGAGGCTCTTTGCTGATTGGAGCAGCAAGCACCGGCTGGGTGGAGAGCAGAGCTTTTAGCTCGGCAAACGCTGCATCGGCTTCTGGAGTCCACTCGAACTTGTCAGCCTTCTTCATCAGTCGGTAAAGAGGCAGTGCCTTTTCACCGAGTCGTGAGATGAATCGACTTAATGCGGCCAAGCATCCAGTAAGCTTCTGGACATCGTGCACTCGCACAGGGTGTTTCATTCGGAGAATAGTGCCAATCTTCTCTGGGTTAGCGTCGATTCCCCGTTCGGAAACGAGAAAACCGAGTAACTTGCCACCAGGAACTCCAAATGTGCACTTTGATGGATTGAGCTTGATATCATACCTTCTGAGGTTGGCAAATGTTTCGGCGAGGTCAGCGAGCAGGTCGGAACCTTTTCGTGACTTGACAACAATATCATCCATATAAGCTTCCACATTCCGACTGATTTGGGTGAGTAGACACTTCTGAATCATTCGCATAAATGTGGCTCCGGCATTCTTGAGGCCGAATGGCATGGTGATATAGCAGAAGCACCCGAATGGAGTGATGAAAGCTGTTTTTACCTCATCGGGCCCGTACAGACGGATCTGGTGGTACCCGGAGTAAGCATCTAAAAAAGACAACCTCTCGCATCCCGCGGTCGAGTCAACAATTTGATCTATGCGAGGGAGAGGAAAGTGATCTTTCGGGCAGGCCCGGTTGATGTGCTTGAAATCAATGCACATCCGGAGCGACTTGTCCTTCTTAGGAACCATGACGACATTAGCGAGCCACTCGGAGTGGTAGATCTCGCGGATAAATCCTGCCGCCAACAGTCGAGCCACTTCTTCGCCGATGGCCTTTCTCTTCTGGACGGCGGACCGCCGAAGATGCTCTTTGACTGGTTTTGCAGACGAGTCGACTCTTAGGCGATGCTCAGCCAGTCCCCTGGGAACACCTGGCATGTCAGCGGGCTTCCATGCAAAAATGTCCCAGTTCTCACGGAGGAACTGGATGAGCGCTTTTTCCTATTTAGGGTCGAGTGTTGTGGAGATGCGGGTCGGAGCTGCTTCGGGGTCGGTCGGGTGAATGTGAACAGGCTTCGTCTCACCGGACGACTGGAATGCAGACTCTGTGGCGGGCTTCTTGGAGCGCAGCAAGTCACTCGGATCTGCGTTTTGCTTGTATTCTTCGAACTCGACCGCCGTCACTTGGGAATCGGCAATCTTGGAGCCCTTCTGAAAGCACTCCTCTGCCTTTTTCCTATCACCGGTGACAGTGATCACACCTTTGGGACCGGGCATCTTCAATTTGAGGTACACGTAACATGGTCGAGCCATGAACCGTGCATAGGCTGGTCTCCCCAAAATGGCATGATATGCACTTTGAAAATCCTCGACCTCAAACGTCAACTTTTCTTTGCGAAAATGCTTCGAATCACCAAACACTACGTCCAAAGCTATCTGGCCGAGTGACTCGGCCTTCTTCCCTGGTATAACTCCATGGAAGCTCATGTTACTAGTGCTCAGTCGGGACATCGGAATGCCCATACCTTTCAATGTGTCTGCATACAATAAGTTCAGCCCACTTCCACCATCCATCAGCACCTTTGTCAGTCGAGTGCCTTCGACAACTGGATCGACCACCAAAGCTTGCCTCCCGGGGGTGGCAATATGAGTCGGGTGATCTGATTGGTCGAATGTGATGGGTGTTTGAGACCACTTCAGATAATTTGCCTTTGCTGGGGCAACCATGTTCACCTCTCGGTTAATCACTTTCAGTCGACTTCTGCTTTCCACATCTGCAAAGATCATCAGAGTGGAGTTGATATGCGGATATCCTCCCTCACTGTCCTCTTTGTCTTCGGCCTTGTCCGACTCCTTCTCCTTGTCCTTAGACTGTTTTCCCTGAAACTGCTGGATCAGGAGTCGACATTGACGAGTGGTGTGCTTTGGGTAAATGATATTCCCCTCTTCATCTTTCTTCGTGTGAATGTGACACGGCATATCCATCACGTCATTCCCTTCTTTATCCTTTACCTTCTTGGGGTTCCAGGATCCTTTTGGTTTCCCCTTAAACTTTCCTTGAGTCACGGCCAGGGCCTCTCCAGGAGCTGCCGGTTCAGCCTTCCGCTTCTGTTTCTGACTGGTGTTTCCTTTTTCCGACTGACTCGGCTTGTGCTTGCCGCTTCGGAGTCGGTCTTCTTCTTCGCCGTTGGCGTACTTGGTAGCAATCTCCATCATCCGACTCAAGGTCATGTCACCGGTTCGACCGAATTTCAAACTCAGTTCTCTGTTCTTGACGCCGTCTTTGAAGGCGCATACTGCCTGATGATCAGAGACATTTTCCACAGTGTGGTGCAAAGTGATCCACCTCTGAATATACT
The DNA here is from genome assembly GCF_002162155.2 of Triticum dicoccoides. Classification (NCBI taxonomy): domain Eukaryota; kingdom Viridiplantae; phylum Streptophyta; class Magnoliopsida; order Poales; family Poaceae; genus Triticum; species Triticum dicoccoides. The sequence continues at coordinate 425,126,734 of NC_041381.1, forward strand.
CTCTGAGAGTCTCATTAGTTTTCTGCACGCAGACTTGCAACTCTGTCAATCCCGCTGGTCGCTTGCAAGTCCCTTCAAACGTTCTGACGAACACTCGGGACAGATCTTCCCAAGTGTAAATGCTGCTAGGAGGTAATTGAGTCAACCATGCCCTGGCAGAACCTTCCAACATGAGGGGCAAATGCTTCATGGCCACCTCGTCGTTCCCACCACCGATCTGAACTGCCACTCGGTAGTCTTCAAGCCAAGTTTCAGGCTTAGACTCACCAGTGAACTTGCTGACTCCTGTTGCCAACCTGAAATTGGGGGGATAACTGCGGCTCTGATAGCTCTGCTGAAACATTCAGGACCAGAAACATGTACTCGACTGCTCGTGGGTACATCTCTGTCGAGTGCGCCTCGATGGGCTCTGTTCCGGTCGACCAACCCTTGCACGATAATGGATCGCGCGTCGAAGCCTGGCTCTCTGGGGTCAACTGGAACCCTACGCCCTGTACTGTACTGACGCCTATCATCTGGCTGCCGAGGAGCGTAAGACCCACCCCTCGGAGGGGAATAGGGTACTCGACGCCTATCATCTCGGTCGAGTCTGTCGCCATATTGATCTCGCCGATTCTCACGCCCTTCGCGCCGCGGAGGCGATCTGGGGCTGTGAGCCGACTGAACCGTATTCACAGTGACAGATCGACTGTGAATTCTGTTGCGCGACTGAGACACAGCTGAATTCTGATCACCTGCTGCCCGGAGCAGATCCCTGATCTGCAGCAAACCTCTGCCAGCTTCCGACTGCGAAGGCTGAATGGACTCTGCTATACGGGTCGCAGCTGCTAAATTCTGAATTGGGGTTCGATATACCTGAGTCGGCGGGAAGAGTTGACGTCGACTGGTGTCGGGAACTCGTTGCCGCGCGCGCTCGTCGAGTGCTCGCTGAAGGTTCTCCAGTCGAGTGCGCTCGGCCAAATTGGCCAGACGCGCCTCCTCCAAGGCACGAGCCTCGGGGGTTTCTCCTGCGATGGGAATACACAGGGGATCCTCGTTCCTGCGGCGAAGCTCTTCTCTTTGCAGAGAGTCGAGTGGCTCGGGCTGGTACTCTTCGTAGTCTCGTGCGGGGTCGCCGCCGTCACCTGCTCCACCACCACGGGCGAAGCCAGGAGGGCTGTGGGGCCCGTCGACCATCAAGATTTCCGCCGCTGGATCACTGCTCCCGCACTCGGATGCAGTCTCTCCGGAGCCAGTCGACTGATCGAACAAGCCGTAGAGAGATTCGTTGGGCTCGATTGCCGCAACTTGTGTAGTGGCCGATTGGCGAGCCACCGCGTGACTCACCCATCGCTGAAGCCTCGACCGGCCTGAGCGCTTGCGCTGGCGGGAGACCGGGAGGGTGGACGATGGAGGAGCCGACCGATACTGGGTCGACGGTTGCCGCAGCAGAACGCCGCGGACACATGCGCGAAAATGCGTCGCACCGCGGACGGGGAGCACGTCTACGTCGAGTGGAGCCTCCTGGAGCCATGCGGAGTCGTCGGCGATGAAGGTGAGAGTGCCGAGACGGATCTCTTGACCCTTGACCAAAACTCCAGCAGACACCATGATGAGAGTACTCGGAAGAATCGCAACTTCTCCACAAAATCGCTAAAACACCGGCCCCACGGTGGGCGCCAACTGTCGTGGTTCTAAGCCTGACAGTAGAGTGGGGGGTAGGTATGGAGAGGCAAGGTCCTAGCTATGGAGAGGTTGTAAGCACAAAGGATGTACGAGTTCAGGCCCTTCTCGGAAGAAGTAACAGCCCTACGTCTCGGAGCCCGGAGGCGGTCGAGTGGATTATGAATGTGTGAATTACAAGGTGCCGAACCCCTCTGCCTGTGGAGGGGGGTGGCTTATATAGAGTGCGCCAGGACCCCAGCCAGCCCACGTAGGAGAGAGTTTAAGGTGAGTTAAGTCTGGGGCGTTACTGGTAACGCCCCACATAAAGGCCTTTACTATCATAAAGTCTACTTGATTACAGGCCGTTGCAGTGCAGAGTGCCTCTTGACCTCCTGGTGGTCGAGTGAGTCTTCGTGGTCGAGTCCTTCAGACCAGTCGAGTGAATCCTCGTTGGTCGACTGGAAGGCGACCTCTTCTAAGGATGTCCTGGGGTGAGTTACTTGGATCAGGTCCATGACCCTACCCTAGGTACATAACCCCATCACGGTGTTCCTCGTCGATGGAGGCGCCGTTAAGCACCTCCAGCAAATTGTCCGGCGCCTCCGGATGGACGGAGGTCGCCGGCGTCGTAGGCTTGCCCTTCTTATGAACGCACCGCCTATCGGACTCCGAAACTGTTGATGGTTCCGAAGCAGTGTCTGGCCCGGGGCTGGACTTGGATCCCTCCGGGGCTTTACCCCCTTTGGGCCTAGAGTCCGGGAGGTTGCCTTGCGGCGCCTCCAGGACCTCCTCCTGGTTTAGTCCCTTTCAGGACTCCACCTCAGCATCGTCCGTAGGGAGAGGCGAGGAGGCCGTCGGAAGTGAAGCACTATTCACATCTGACGAATCCAAGGAGCCACTCATCGAATCGTCGAGCTGAGCTCTGGGCGGACTGCATAATTAAATTCGGCGTCAGAAGCTACCGGATAATAGAGGAGCGCCATGAGTCATTCGGGTAACCGAACACTTACGATTTTGCCAGGGGCTTGACCCTGGATGGCCATTCCTCCCCGCCGTCTTCGGCATCAGAGGCGTAGTCCGGCAGAAGGGTCTTCCCCTTCTTGGACCCTCTGGCCTCCCCAGTTGGGGCGGCCTTTCTTTTCTTTCCTCCCCCCGTTGGAGGGGGAGAGGCTTCTTCTTCTTCCTCCTCCTCGTCTTCAGAGGCAGAGGGTGCTTCGGGGTTGTTGGGCGATGAACCCGACACCACCAGGCGCCGGGAGCTCTTTCGAGTCTCTGTGGCCTTCTTCTTGGCCTTCTTCTCCGGCACCACGTGAGGTGCCGGAACCAGCAGCCATATCAATTGGGCGTCCGCTGGGTCTTCTGGTAAGGGAGCCGGACAGTTCACCTACCCGGATGTCTTCAGCCAGTCCTGTTAAAGGAAAGGGAGGTTAGATCTCACATAGAGCCAGACTATGAAAGACAAGAGTCCCGTGAAGGGCAGAGTAGCTGACCTCGCTGGCCTGACGCCGCGAGCTGAATCTGCGATCTTCGGTAGCGGATGCAGGTGCCTCAGCACCCTTAAACAGCACCTTACAGGCATCTTCGTACGTAGTGTCAAAACGCTTGCTCAAGGTTTGGTGTTGTGCCGGATCAAACTCCCACAATTTGAAGGCCCGTTGTTGGCATGGGAGGATCCGGCGGATGAGCATGACCTGGACTACGTTGACAAGCTTGAGATTCTTGTTCACCAGCTTTTGGACGCAGGTATGAAGTCCGGTTAGCTCTTCCGAATCCCCCCATGTTAGGCCTGTCTCTTTCCAGGAAGTGAGCCGTGTGGGGAAGCCAGATCAGAATTCGGGGGTCGCCGCCCATTTGGGATCGCGTGGCTCAGTGATGTAGAACCACCCCTACTGCCATCCCTTTATTGTCTCCATGAAGGAGCCCTCGAGCCACAGGACGTTGGCCATCCGGCCCACCATGGCACCTCCATACTCCACTTGGCGCCCGCCCACTACCTTCGGCTTGACATTAAAAGTCTTCAGCCATAAGTCGAAGTGGGGCTGGATGCAGAGGAAGGCCTCGCATACGACGATGAACACCGAGATGTTGAGGATGAAGTTCGGGGCCAGATCGTGGAAGTCCAGGCCGTAGTAGAACATGAGCCCCTGGACGTACGGGTGAAGAGGAAAACCCAGTCCGCGGAGGAAATGGGGAAGGAAAACAACCCTCTCATGGGGCCTGGGGGTGGGGATGAGTTGCCCCACATCTGGAAGCTGGTGCGCGATGTCGTCAGACAGGTATCCGGCCTTCCTCAGCTTTTTGATTTGCCCCTCCGTGATAGAGGAGGCCATCCATCTACCTCCCGCTCCGGACATGATTGGAGAAGGTTGATGTGGGAAGTGCGGGCTTGGGCGTTGGAGCTCGAGCGCACAGGGACGAATAAGCAAAGGAGGAAGAAGGCGTAAATGGAAAGGGTAGATTCTTATCCCCTTATATGGGCGGACGAAACTATGCGCCCCGACCGGCCTAATAAAACTCGCTTATTTCCCAAGCGCCACGGTTAATGGTGCGGTTGGGTTAGCCACGCCCGTATTGATGAGAATCCCCTGAATAAGGGGACACGATCTCTGCTTTGACAAGACGTGCCAAGGAAACCGCCTCGCTAAATGTGCTGTGGTGGAACAGTAAGAAGATTCGAATAAAGGCTTGGCCGTGGCGTGATGTCACGCTGCGGAATACGTCAGCAGATTAGATTTGTGCGGATATTATTCTCTCTACGGTGGTATGTGGAACTTATTTTTGCAGAGCCGGACACTATCCTTGTGTTCAACATCTTCTATGAAGTATTTGGAGGAGGAGCCCGCCTTGAAATGCCGAAGACAATTTGCGCGCCAGACTCGTCGTCATTGAAGCCTGGTTCAGGGGCTACTGAGGGAGTCCTGGATTAGGGGGTGTCCGGATGGCCGGAATACCACCTTTGGCCGGACTCCCGGACTATGAAGATACAAGATTGAAGACTCTATCCCGTGTCTGGATGGGACTTTCCTTGGCGTGGAAGGCAAGCTTGGCGATACGATATGAAGATCTCCTCCCATTGTAATCGACTCTGTGTAACCCTAGCTCTCTCCGATGTCTATATAAACCGGAGAGTTTTAGTCCGTAGGACGAACAACAATCATACCATAGGCTAGCTTCTAGGGTTTAGCCTCTCTGATCTCATGGTAGATCCACTCTTGTACTACCCATATCATCAATATTAATCAAGCATAAGTAGGGTTTTACCACCATCGAGAGGGCCCGAACCTGGGTAAAAACATCGTGTCCCTTGTCTCCTGTTACCATCCGCCTAGACGCACAGTTTGGGACCCCCTACCCGAGATCCGCCGGTTTTGACACCGAAAACCGGGTTGGCCAGCCAATCTGGGTAGTGAACCTCGCGGATGACCCCTACTGCTTCTAACTAGCAGGTTTCTTGGACGATGAAGGCTTGCTTCTCCGTGGACTGCCGCCGTGCCTTCTGCTTCACAGGGCGCACGTTGGGACACACATTGAGATGGTGCTAAATTACATCCCTCGGGACTCCCACTAGCTGATTAGGTTGCCACGCAAACACCTTCCTGTTCGCACGCAGGAAACTGACCAAGGCCTTCTCTTGTTCAGGATCGAGGTTGGTGCCAATCGTGAAGGTAGCCCCGGCGGGCTCACACTCGTCGACCGGTACCTGCTTGGTCTCCGCCTTGTCTTGGCTGAACAACTGCTTCTTCTTGGCTGGTGCAGCCCTTTTGGGCTCGGGGACGGCTAAGCCGGCGGGCTGCGCCACCGCTGCAGCCTTGAAGGCAAGCTTGAGCGCTTGCAACGCATCCCCAGTGTCTCCGGACACGGTGAGGATGCTGCTACTCCCGGGCATCTTCATGAGGTTGTACACTGGGTGAGTTGCGGCCATGAATCGGGCTAGTGCCGGGTAGCCGAGGATGGCGTTGTATGGGAAGCTGATGGGGGCAATGTCGAAGTCGATTAGCTCCGTGCGGAAGTTGTCGTAGGTGCCGAAGGTCACCAAGAGGCCGATTTGTCCCAGGGAGCCGGTGGAAGCGCCTCCGACGCCCAAGAAGGGCCTGCTAGGCTGAAGCCGCTCTGGCGGTACGTGGAGGAGGCTGAAGGCTTCCACCGAGGGTATGCTGAGGCCAGCGCCACCATCAATGACGGTCCTGGTGACGGCCACCTGGCAGATGGTGGGGGTGCACAGCATTGGGAGCGCGCCCGAGCAGGCTGAGTTGGAGGGGTGATCAACCGAGCTGAAGGCCAGATTGGCCTTAGGCGCCGCCCAACCCGAAGGAGCCCCATGCTGTGCGGAAGCGGCGCCTATCTGGCGGACAAATGGTTTGATGTGGCGGCCTGAAGGCGGCGCCTGCGAGCCACCTAGGAGAGCTGTGATGACTGGGGGCGCCAGTGCAGCGTACTGGGCGAGGAAGAGGCCGCGCAGCTCCCCCAAGAGGCCACGGAAGCCGTTAGCAGGTGGAGCAGCCACATGCGTGGGACGCCGGTGAGGGCAATGGGAAACCAATTAGCCATGACCCTGTCGTCGCCCCCGGCCTTGTGGATGGCCTCCTCGTATGCCAGCAGGAAAGCCAGCGGATCGGCCATGCCGTAGTAGCGCGGTGGCATCTCCGGCTTGAACTTGTTTGGCCACTGCACCTGCCGCAAGGCAGGGGCCAAGGCTCGGAGCCCCTGGCCCCCGTGCTGGTGCTGGCAACCGGAGCGGGCGGCGTGTTGCCCATCATGAGGGCGAAACGCGGTGTTGGCGGAGAGCGGGTCGGTGGAAGGAAAAGCTCCGGCGCACCCCTACCTGGCGCGCCAAATGTTGGATTTCTGGTTCCTGCAGACCCTCAAGGTTTGAACTCTGGGGTGCGTGTGGAGATCACACCTCCTACCTACTCACATCTCGCCGCCTCGCAGGGATCTAAACTACACGAAGAACAACACAAGGGACACGAGGTTTATACTAGTTCGTGCCACCATTGTGGTGTAATACCCTACTCTAGTTTGTGGTGTGGTGGATTGCCTCAGGGGCTGATGATGAAAAATACAAAGAAAGAACTGCCTCGCGAGGGGGGGTCTTGTGTTGGTGGTTCTGGCTAAGGTTCGATTGGTCGACCTCCTGCCTTGAGAGTGGCTAGTCCTATTTATAGAGCGGGGCATTGGTCCTCTTCCCAAATATTGAGCGGGAAGGGCGCCAACAATTGGCCATTTTGAAGGGGAACATCTAGTACACTTATCCTGGCTAAAGTCGGTCCTCGCCTGCCAAAGACTCTGACGGTGACGCCGTCTTGGGCTCCACGATGACCTCCATCCTGCCGTTCTACTGGTCTTGGTCTTGTTGCACCGAAATGATTGTCTTTGCTTGATACTCTTGCCTGCGCTTGCCCCCTTTGCACCAAAGAGGAAGCAAGGACTCTGCGTAGGCCGGCGCCCGCCTGGCTTCAGTCGTCATGGCTTGCGTCACGGGAACCTCGTGAGGTACCCTGCCTTGATCTCTCCGCCCGTTCCCCCGTTCATGGCAGGCAGGCAAGTCTGGGTACCCCCGTTCCCAGAACGCCGACAGGAGCTAGTTCTATGACACCCTAGGTTATAACTGTTGCATGATGGATGCCATCCGACATAATTATCCATCATTGATCCATTGCCTACGAGCTTTTCACATATTGATCTTTGCTAAGTTACTTTTCCATTGCCACTGTTACAATTGCTACAAAACTGCTACTGTTACTTTTGCCACCGTTTTCATTACTTCCATACTACTATGCTACTAAATACTTTTCTGTAGATATTAAGTCTTTCAGGTGTGGTTTAATTGACAACTCATCTACTAATACTTGATAATATTCTTTGGCTCCCCTTGTGTCGAATCAATAAATTTGGGTTGAATACTCTACCCTCGAAAATTGTTGCGATCCCCTGTACTTGTGGGCTATCAAGACCTTTTTCTGGTGCCGTTGTAGGGGAGCATAGCTATATTCTCTTAGTCACTTGGGATTTATATCTATTGATCATTATGAGGAATTTGAAAGATACTAGAACCAAGATCTATCCCTCTACTAGGAGGGGAGGTAAGGAACTGCCATTTAGCTCTGCACTTGATTCACCTTCTGTTTTGAGTAAGCTTGCGACACCTACACCTGCTTTTAACTCTGATATGTCGCATGTTATTGATGATGCTACTTCTACTATGAATGATGCTTATGATGCTACTACTTTGCTTCATAAAATTGTGCCACTGGGTGAATTACTTGATGAACATCTTGCTAGAGTTAGAACTATTGATTATCCTGAAGATGATGATATTCTGAAACTGATGAAATTATTGAAACTGAAAACTTTGAAACACCTGTTAGAGCTAGCTCTCCTGGATATGAACTTCCTGTTATGCCCAAAGGCTATGTTATGGATGGAGAGGTAGATAGGGACTTTCTTGCTTGTAAGGATAGAGACGATCTTAAGAAATTATTGTGCAAGTGGAAAGAAAAATCTTTGAATGCCAGAATGCAATATGATCCTAAGTTTGCTACTTCACCTATCTTTGAAACTGATAGATTATGAATTCTCTATCGATCCTGAGTTAATCACTTTGGTTGAATCTGATCCTTTCCACTGTTATGAATCTGAAACTGTTGTGGCACATCTCACTAAATTGAATGATATAGCCACCCTATTTGCTCATGAGGAAAAAATTTGCTACTATTATATTCTTAAGTTGTTTCCTTTCTCATTAAAGGGTGATGCTAAGATACGGTTTAATTTTCTTGCTCCTGGTTGTGTGCGTAGTCCCGAGGATATGATTTACTAGTTCTTTGAAAAATATTTCCCTGCTCATAAGAAACAAGCTGCTTTAAAGGAAATATTTAACTTTGTGCAAATTGAAGAAGAGAGTCTCCCACATGCTTGGGGCAGGCTTCTACAATTATTTAATGCTTTGCCTGATCATCCTCTCAAGAAAAATGAAATACTTTATATCTTTTATAATGGACTAACCGATGCTTCTAGGAACCACCTAGATAGTTGTGCTGGTTGTGTTTTTAGGGAACGAACTGTTGAGCAAGCTGAATTACTATTGAATAATATATTGAGTAATGATAATTATTGGACACTTCCTAAACCAACTCCTAAGCCAACTCCGAAGAAAAGAGGTATTCTATTTCTCAGTCCCGAAGATATGCAAGAGGCAAAGAAATCTATGAAAGAAAAGGGTATTAAAGCTGAAGATGTTAGGAATTTACCGCCTATTGAAGAGATACATGGTCTTGATAAGACGACATAGGTAGTAGAGTTAAATTCTCTATAGATTTGATGAAGGTGATATTCCTCATAATAAGTCTGCTAGTCAATGCTCGGATGAGTTTGATAATTTTATTGTTAAACAAGAAAATTCCAATGTTATGTTAGTAGACAATTGAAACATAATGCTTATATGCTTGATTGCTTGGGTAACTATATGAGTAGAACTGTTAGTGATCTTAAGATTATTAGTAAGCATGCTTCCATGGTTAAAACTCAAGTAGAACAAGTACTTAAGGCCTAGGATGATTTGCTCAATGACTTGAATAGTAAGAACAATGATAATGTTGCTAGGGTTATGACTAGAGGTGGTAAAATGACCCAGGAACCTCTGTATCCTGAGGGCCATCCTAAGAGAGTTTGAGCAGGATTCTCAGAGAATTAATACCGATGCACCTAGTCCTAGTAATAAAAAGAAAAAGAAAACTGATAGGACTTTGCATGCTTCTAGTGAACCTGTTATAGATACACCTGAGAATCCAAATGAAATTTCTATTTCTGATTCTGAGACACAATCTGGTGATGAACATGAACCTAGTGATAATGTTAATGATGATTTGCATGTTGATGCTCAACCTAGTAATGATAATGATGTGGAGATTGAACCTGTTGTTGATCTTGATTTCCCACAATCTAAGAAACAACCTTACGATAAGAGATACTTTGTTGCTAGGAAACATGATGGAGAAATAGAACCATGGGTTCAGAAACCCATGCCCTTTCCTCCTAAACCATCCAAGAAAAAGGATGATGAGGATTTTGAGTAGTTTCTTGAAATGCTTAGACCTGTCTTTTTGCGTATGCGTTTGACTGATATTTTGAAAATGTCTCATTATGCTAAGTATATGAAAGATATTGTTACTAATAAAAGAAAGATACCCGAAGCTGAAATTTCCACCATGCTTGCTAATTATACTTTTAAGGGTGGAATGCCAAAGAAACTAGGAGATCCAGGAATACCAACTATACCATGCTCAATTAAAAGAAACTATGTTAAAACTGCTTTATGTGATCTTGGAGCCGGTGTTAGTGTTATGCCTTTCTCTTTATACCGTCGACTTGAATTGAATAAGTTGACGCCTACTGAAATCTCTTTGCAAATGGCTGATAAATCAACTGCTATACCTATCGGTATTTGTGAGGGTGAGCCCGTTGTGGTTGCAAATGTTACTATCTTAACGGACTTTGTTATTCTTGATATTCCCGAGGACGACAGTATACCGATCATCCTTGGTAGAACCTTTTTGAATACTGCAGGGGCTATTATTGATTGCAATAAGGGCAATGCCACTTTTCATGTTAATGGTAATGAGCATACGGTACACTTTCCGAAGAAACAACCTCAAGTTCACAGTATCAATTCTATTGGAAAATTTTCAACTATTACTATTGGAGATTTCGAATTCCCTCTCCCTACTGCCAAGAAGATATATGATATTCTTATTGTTTGGGACATGCATATCCCCATTGAGATAACTTAGTGTTATTAAAAAATTCTCTGATTTCACGTTATTTGAAAGAAGTTTGTTAATAAGACTTGATCAACCTTGTTAATGGAGTCCTTTTGATGAGGATGAGATGGATGAATTTAGAAAGCACAACTTTCTATACCTACTTTTTAGTTTCTGTTATTTAGAATAAATAAAGTAAAAATAGTACTATCTGTCTGTTTTTTGAATTATCCATGCAATAAAAAATGTCTCGAAAATAAAAGTTCTCCAAATGCCCTAAATTTTTTGTATGATTTTATAGAAATTTTAGAATTTCTGGCACTGAGAATGCACTAGGGGGTTGCATCAATGGACCACAAGGGTGGAGGGCGCGCCCTATGCCCATGGGCACACCCCCTGCCTTGTGTGCCCATGTCGGTCCCCCTCACTTATTCCAGCACCCATCCACTTTGTCTTCCTCCAGAAAAAACTCATCCCGTTGCTCAAACCCGTGCTCTAGCTCATCTTGCTGCCATTTTCGATCTACTTGTGCAAAACTCCATTTGCAAAACTGTTTTGGGGGATTGTTCTTTGGTATGTGACTCCTCCAATGGTCCAATTAGTTTTTGCTCTAGTGCTTTATATATTGCAATTTTTTGCTTCTGTGGTAACCCATTTCTTTAGCTTGCATGTCAAATTTATATGGTCCAAAGTAGTTTTGATGCATGATATAGCCTCTAGGCACTTGTAGGAGTAGTTGCTATTGATGACCCACAAGTATAGGGGATCTATTGTAGTCCTTTCGGTAAGTAAGAGTGTCGAACCCAACGAGGAGCAGAAGGAAATGGCAAGCGGTTTTCACCAAAGTATTCTCTGCAAGCACTGAAATTATTGTTAACAGATAGTTGCTGATAAGATAATTCGTAATGGGTAACAAGTAACAAAAGTAATTAAGGTGAAGCAAGGTGGCCCAATCCTTTTTGTAGCAAAGGACAAGCCTGGACGAACTCTTATATAAAGCAAAGCGCTCATGAGGACACATGGGAATTACTGTCAAGATAGTTTTCATGATGCTCATATGATTCGCGTTCGTTACTTTGATAATTTGATATGTGGGTGGACCAGTGCTTTGGTGATGTCCTTCCTTGGACAAGCCTCCCACTTATGATTAACCTCTCTCACAAGCATCCGCAACTATGAAAGAAGAGTTAAGATAAATCTAACCATAGCATGAAACATATGGATCCAAATCAGCCCCTTACGAAGCAACGCATAAACTAGGGTTTAAAATTCTGTCACTATAGCAACCCATCATCTACTTATTACTTCCCAATGCCTTCCACTAGGCCCAAATCATAGTGAAGTGTCATGCAGTCAACATTCACATAACACCACTAGAGGAAAAACAACATAGATCTCATCAAATTATCGAAGGAATACCAAATTCACATGATTACCTATAACAAGACTTCTCCCATGTCCTCAGGAACAAAAGTAAATACTCACAAGCATATTCATGTTCATAATTAGAGGAGTATTAATTATCATTAAGGATCTAAACATATGATCTTCCACCAAATAAACCAACTAGCATCAACTATAAGGAGTAATCAACACTACTAGCAACCCACACGTACCAATCTGAGGTTTTGAGATAGAGATCGGATACAAGAGATGAACTAGGGTTGGAGAGGAGATGGTGCTGGTAAAGATGTTGATGGAGATTTACCCCCTCTCGATGAGAGGATCGTTGGTGATGACGATGG
>NC_041381.1:425139309-425145923 GCF_002162155.2 Triticum dicoccoides
GGGGGAGTTTCCCCGACACAACAGCTCCGCCGGAGCCGTAGATTGGTTCTACCCAGGTTCCGCCTCGAGACAGCGGCGCTTCGTCCCGAAAGCTTCCTTCTTATTTTTTTTCAGGTCAAAACACACCATATAGTAGAAGATGGGCACCGGAGGCCTGATAGGGGGCCCACAAGGCATGGGGGCGCGCCCTTGTGGATGGTTGATGGCCCCCCTCTGGTGCTTTCTTCGCCCAATATTTTTTATATAATTCCAAATGACTCTCCATGAAGTTTCAGGACTTTTGAGTTGTGCAGAATAGGTCTCTAATATTTGCTCCTTTTCCAGCCCATAATTCCAGCTGCCGGCATTCTCCCTCGTCATGTAAACCTTGTAAAATAAGAGAGAAAAGGCATAAGTATTGTGCTATAATGTGTAATAGAAGCCCATAATGCAATAAATATCAATATAAAAGCATGATGCAAAATGGATGTATCAACTCCCCCAAGCTTAGACCTCGCTTGTCCTCAAGCGAAATCCGGAATCGAAACATATGTCCACATGTTCAGAGATAGATGTGTCGATTAAATAAAATGCGGACATGAGGGCATCATGATCATATTTAGAACAACAACATATAATGTCATAAAAATTCTTATGCTAAAGTAACAATTCATTCACAAGGTAAAGTATGAACCAAAAACTTCATTGAAAACTAACAAACTATGATCTCGGTCATTGAAGCAATTGCAATTTATCATAACATTGGAAAGAGTCAATTTAAGAGCTTTTCAGCAAGTCCACATATTCAGCTATCATCTATTCTTTCACAATTGCTAACACTCACCCCATACTTATGGGTTCAAAGCTTCAGTCGGACACAGAGAAAGATAGGGGCTTATAGTTTTGCCTCCCAACCTTTTACCTCAAGGATAATATCAATAATAATAATTTATGATAACCTACATCCAAGTGGATATATATATACACATATATATATATATAGTGGTTGCCAAAAGGAAAAATGTGTAAAAAGGAAAGGTGAAGATCACCATGACTCTTGTATAAGGGTAGAAGATAAAAGTAAAAGATAGGCCCTTCGCAGAGGGAAGGAGAGGTTGTCATACGCTTTTATAGTTGGATGCACAAAATTTTAATGCAAAAGAACATCACTTTATATTGCCGCTTGTGATAAAGAACTTTATTATGCAGTCTGCCACTTTTATTTCTTCCATATCATAAGTTCGTATAAAGCTTATTTTCTTCACACTAATAGATCATACATATTTAGAGATCAATTTTTATTCCTTGCACCGATGACAACCTACTTGAAGGATCATACTCAATCCATAGGTAGGTATGGTGGACTCTCATGGCAAAACTGGGTTAAGGGATGTTTGGATGCACAAGTAGTATCTCTACTTGGTGCAAAGGTTTTGGCTAGCATAAGAGGGAAAAGCAAGCTCAACATGTTGGAGGATCCATGGCAATATAACTTCTATTCCGATATAAGAAAACATAACCCATTATGTTGTCTTCCTTGTGCAACATCAACTTTTTAGCATGTCATATTTTAATGAGTTCTCACAATTACAAAAGATGTCCAAGATAGTATATTTATATGTAAAACCTCTCTCTCTCTCTCTCTCTCTCTCTCTCTCTTCTCTCTCTATTACTTCCTATTAATTGCAACAATGACCAAAACTATGTTTGTCAGCTCTTAACAATTTTTATTCATCACACTCTTCATATGTGAAGTCATTACTCTCCATAAGATCAATATATGATATTTTTATTTATTTTTATTCTTTCTCTTATTTTTATTCCCTCTAGATTATAGAAAGAAAGCAAAGCCCTCAACTCAAAACTACTCTTTATTATATAGCTCACGGACTCGATTACAAAGATAGATCTCAAAACAAAACTCAAAGTTAGATCATACTAAGACTTTACTCTATTAGATCAAGATATAACTAAAAGGATCGAACTAAGAAAAACAATAAAAGTAAAGGTGTGATGGTGGTACGATACCGTGGCACCTTCCCCAAGCTTCGCAGTTGCCAAGGGGAGTGCCCATACCCATGTATTTATGTCTCTTTCTTCAGAGGTAGTGATGATGGAGTTGTTGATGTAGTAGGCTTGTCATCCATCTTCCAAGGCATAGGCTCACCATCATAGAAAGATGAACGGGTCTCCGGGATCCTCAAATCTCTTAAATATGTATTCATACTCAAAATTTTGGTTTTGCAGGTCATAGATCTAGGCTTGGAGATGCTCGATTTTGTCATGAAGCTTAAATATGGCCTCCCCGATGTTCTTGGCATCCAGCTTGTGATTGTTGGTGAACTTCGTGATCATCAAGTGATTGGCATTGAGTCCATGTTCCACCATCCCTTGACACTTGAAAACTTGCTACTCTATTGCTTCGAGTCTTGTCTCCACGCTTCCGGTCTTCTTCAACCCCTCAACATCACTGATGTGCAACACCCCCTCACGCATCTCAATGGATTGAGGGTGTCGATGGATTGAGGGTGTCGCAGCACCTCCGCTAGGTAGGGGTTGGTGACCTTCTCGAAAAACTTGTCCCTGGGGGCACTTGGATACGTCATGGTGATCTAGATCTGTCAGAAAAACAACTCGAAACAAGAACAGAGGATTTTGTCATGGTACGGTGGTCAAAGCCTTCGGGAGATTATATAATGAATTTTTACCGACCAAAAGAAGTATTGTGCAAGAAAATGGAGTCCGGAGGGCACACCAAGTGGCCACAAGGCAGGGAGTGCGCCCTCCACCCTTATGGTCTCCTCGTGTCTCTTTCGAACAATTTTTAATTTTCCTAATTTTTTAATTATTCCAAAATGGAGAAAAAAATGCTATTAGAACAGTTTTTGAGCCAGCTTACTTACCGTACCACATACCTATTCCTTTCCGGAGTCTGAAACATTTTGGGAAGTATCCCTAATGAACTCCTCCGGTGTTATGGTATTAATTATATTGGTTTCGACATTTATGGGAGCACCTCAGATATAATGTTTGATTCTTTGACCATTTACCACCTCCGTGTTTGTGCCTTCGTCATTGTTGATTTTGATGGCACCGGAATGATATACCTCCTCGATAATTTAAGGACCTTCCCATTTAGATAGAAGAGTTCCTGCAAAAAATCTTAAACGAGAGTTGTATAGCAAAACATGATCGCCTACATTAAACTCACAGTTTTGTATCCTTTTGTCATGCCATCTTTTAACTTTTTCTTTAAACAACTTGGCATTCTCATAGGCTTTGGTTCTACATTCATCAAGCGAGCTTATGTCAAATAACCTCTTCTCACCAGCAAGTTTGAAACCATAGTTGAGCTCATTGATTGCCCAATAAGCTTTATGTTCTAGTTCAAGAGGTAAGTGACAGGCCTTTCCATAAACCATTTGATATGGAGACATACCCATAGGGTTTTTATAAGCAGTTCTATAAGCCCATAATGCATCATCAAGTTTCTTAGACCAATTCTTTCTAGATCTATTAACAGACTTTTGCAAAATCAATTTAATCTCTCTATTGCTCAATTCTACTTGACCACTAGACTGAGGATGATATGGAGATGCAATTCTATGGTTAACATCATACTTAGCAAGCATTTTACAAAAAGCACCATGAATAAAATGTGAACCACCATCAGTCATTAAATATCTAGGGACTCCAAACCTCGGAAAAATAACTTCTTTAATCATTTTAATTAAGGTGTTATGATTAGCACTACTAGTTGGAATAGCTTCTACCCACTTAGTAACGTAATCAATAGCAACTAAAATATGTGTATACCCATTAGAGGAAGGAAAAGGTCCCATATAATCAAAGCCCCAAACATCAAATGGTTCAATAATGAGTGAATAATTCATAGGCATTTCCTGACGTCTACTAATATTGCCAATTCTCTAGTATTCGTCACAAGACAAGACAAACTTACGAGCATCCTTGAAGAGAGTAGGACAATAAAAACCAGATTGTATAATAACTTATGTGCAGTTCTATCTCCAACATGGTGTCTTACGTAAGCCTCGGAGTGGCACTTGCGTAAGATCTATTCATGTTCATGCTCAGGTGCACAACATCTAATAACACCATCTACTCCTTCTTTATAAATATGTGGGTCATCCCAATAGTAATGTCCTAAATAATACAAAACCTTTTTCTTTTGCTCTTCTGTGAAACTAGGTGGTATAAACTTAGCAACAATCTAATTAGCATAATCAGCATACCATGGAGTATTACGAGAAGCATTTATGACAGATAATTGCTCATCAGGAAAGCTACCATCAATAGGCAATGGGTCATCAAGAACATTTTCTAACCTAGACAAGTTGTTTGCAACGGGGTTCTGAGCTCCCTTTCTATCAATAATATGCAAATCAAATTCATGTAGCAAGAGAACCCATCTAATAAGTCTAGGTTTAGCATCTTTTTTTCCATAAGATATTTAATAGCAGCATGATCAGTGTTGACACTTACTTTGGAATCAACAATATAAGATCTAAACTTATCACAAGCAAAAACAACTGCTAAAAATTCCTTTTCAGTGGTAGCATAATTTCTCTGAGCACTGTCTAGAGTTTTACTAGCATAATGAATGACATTCAATGTCTTATCAACTATTTGTCCTAGAATGTAGCGACCAGACCTCATACAGTCTAGTCTCTGTGCATTAGTGTCATCCCTGGATCGGTAATGCTGACATGCACAGTACTTGAGGATTTATAACAGAGTTTCAATCACACACTTATTACATCGAATGTCTCAAAAGAGAACTTATTACAATAATATGGCTTAAGGCCATCTAAAAATGATAACAGCGGAAGGCTTGGAAGATAAAGTGAGTCCATCAAACTCCAACTGCATAGCTGAGTGAACGACAACGACCTATGGCACCTTACTCGTCGTCTGAAAAGTCTGCAACATGAAATGTTGCAGCCCGAAATGGGTCAGCACATGAAATATGCTGGCAATGTAACACATAGATTAATGAATAGAATAAATGCTATCACTACATGCATATATGGCTGGTGGAAAGCTCTGTGGTTACAGTTTTTGCATAAAGCCAATTTTTTCCTACAACAAGGGAATAAATTTTGTTTAACTATCATGGTGGTTGATAAACATTGAGAAGGTTCCTCCAACACAATCCCAATTAAACATCATCATTAAAACATACAAATTAATTTAGAGTGATTAGATCAACATGATAATCCAAGAACCAGATACTCAAGATGCCCATAACCGGGGACACGGCTAACCATGATTAGTTTATACACTCTACAGAGGTTTGCGTACTTTTCCCCACAAGACTTGAACACATCCATGATCGGAGATTTGAGGGATAGTCTCTCTGAAGCATTAACTCCCTACTCTGGGTAGACAGTACCACCTACAACCCACTACATCTGCTTTTCTACCTCTTCGAGAGCTCCACGCAACTTACTCAACTATGCCAGAGACCATATTGGCTTGTGGCTGCACACGGAAGTTTCCAGCATGAATACTTATGATCCCTTTGAGCCTCGATGGCGAACCGCAGGATGATCGCACAAGTACTCCGGGATATCCTTGGACAACACTGGATTCTCCAGGTGTCCTGACAACCACTGGGTACTTCAGGGTGCCTCAACCAATCCACCCAGATGTGTATTTAAGTAGCCACCTTAAGTTATCCATTAATTAACAATACTCACATCTGTCATGGATACACTCACCCAAACAATGTCTACGAGCAGAGCATAGCAATCTTGAGTATAACATAGAAGTAACTCCAAAAGGTTTGATAATAAAAGGGCAATAGGTTCTACCTCATCATCTACTTCCCAAACCCACATGTTAAACAGATCCTAACCATGCAATGTTTGAGGGTTGATCTAATGCATAAAACTAGGTAGTAAAGAGGTATGATCAAAGTGTTACTTGCCTTGCTGCTGATCCGCAAAACCTAGGGACTCGTAGTAGCACGCTTCACACTCCGGGAATTCTATCGCAAAACATCAATAACATACATAAGCACTCAACTAGAAGCACGGGTAAAACTCAAATAAGAAGATATAACCGGAAAATTCAACTGAAGAACTCCGGTTTGCTAAAAGAATCAAATCAAACGGAGCAACGAAACTCAAACTACGAAAGAAACAAGATCCATTAACTAATCTGGACTAAAGTCAAATTTTACAGTATCAAAATCTTGTTCAAGTTGGTTAAACAGAAAGAGGGCTTCGATACGAAGATCTAGGCGCTTGAATAGCCTAAAACGGATAAACGAGAGAAAAGATAAACTAAAACAAAGATCAGGGCAGAAATCGCGATCGAAAATAATTGCGGAAAAACCCTGGAAAATTAAATGAGACGAACAGGCTAACAAATGAACGTTCACTGTCTGCGGCTAACGGACGAACAGCGTTCGTTAAAACGAACGTACGGACGAACATCCACTATTTAACTAAATAAAAAAACCGAATCGATCTGAAAAAAAATAGATCTAGGGTTTTGAAAAGAAACCGACGGTTCCCGAGAAAAACTGTACGGCGGCGGCGGCTACCTCGGCGGCGGAGGGATCGGCGGCGGCAGCGGCGCTATTCTGGCGGCGGGGCTCCGGCACCGAC
>NC_041381.1:425146309-425164625 GCF_002162155.2 Triticum dicoccoides
CGGGGCGTCGGGGAGGCGGTGGTGCGAGGCAGCGGTGCAGCGGCCGTGCGAGGCGTCGGCGTCGGCGCGACGCGAGGCAGCGTCGGCGGCGGAGGCGCGAGGTGGCGGCGGCATAGGGGTGGCGCTAGGGTTAGGGTTTGGGGCGGCGGCGACTTGGGTTGCGGAGGGGGCCTCGGCCTCGGCTTATAAGGGCCGACCGAGCTAGGTCGGTTAGCTTTTTTTCTAAATAAATCCTGACGCATAAAAACTAATAAAAGAAATACTAAACAGAGTCCAAAAATCCTGAAATAAATTTTCACGGTCCTCTAATAATATTGCGGACAAAGTGAACATTTATTTAGGCCTTTAATGCAATTTTGAAAAACACATTTTTTCCTAATTCTAATACAATAGCAATAAAACTCCAAATAAAATTCTTATTTGATTTTAATATTTTTCCTCCAATATTTCTTTATTTTGGAGAAGTCATTTTATCCCCTCTCTTTTATTTTCATATTAGAAATATACGAAGAGAAAAATAATTAAAACCAAATGATCCTCTTTTCAAAATTTGAGAAAACTCAAATATGAAAATAACGAAATCCCCAACTCTCTCCGTGGGTCCTTGAGTTGCTTAGAATTTCTAGGATCAACCAAAATGCAACAACATATGATATTCAATGATGACCTAATGTATAACATTCCAAATTGAAATTTTGGGATGTTACAAACCTACCCCCCTTAAGATGAATCTCGCCCTCGAGATTCGGGTTGGCTAGAAAATAGGTGTGGGTGGTCCTTCTGTAGGTCTTCCTCTCGTTCCCAGGTGGCTTCATCCTCGGTATGGTGGCTCCACTGAACTTTGCAGAATTTGATAACCTTACTGCGTGTGACTCCATTGGCAAACTCGAGAATCTTCACTGGTTTCTCCTCATAAGTCAAATCACTATCCAGCTAAATCGCTTCCAGTGGCACTTTATCTCTCAAAGGGACATCGGCCATCTCTGCGTGGCACTTCTTCAACTGGGATACGTGAAACACATCGTGAACTCCTGACAATCCTTCTGGCAAATCCAACTTATAAGCAACTTCTCCCATGCTCTCCAAAAGTTTGTATGGTCCCACAAAATGTGGTGCTAACTTTTCCTTAACTCCAAAATGCTTAACTCCTCGAAGTGGGGACACACGAAGATATACTCTGTCTCCGACTTCGTAAACTGCCTCCTTGCGTTTAGAATCCGCATAGCTCTTCTTCCTAGACTGGGCTACCTTGAGTCTGTCGCGAATCAACTTACCTTCTCTTCAGACTCCTTAATCAAATCTGGTCCAAACAACTGACGGTATCCAACTTCATCCCATAACAACGGTGTCCTGCACCTCCTTCCGTACAAGGCTTCGAATGGGGCCATCTTCAAACTGGCTTAATAACTGTTGTTGTAAGAGAACTCTGCATACGGCAAATTGTCATCTAACTAGATCCATAATCTAGTGCACAAGCTCTCAACATGTCCTCCAGAATCCGATTGACTCTCACGGTCTGTCCATCTGTCTGTGGATGGAAGGCGGTACTGAACTCTAGCCTGGTACCCAAAGTTTCGTGCAACTGATTCCAGAACTTTGAGGTAAACTGGGTTCCTCTATCTGATACAATGGTCCTCGGAACTCCATGCAGACATACGATCCTGGTCATGTATATCTTTGCCAACTTAGCACTGGTGTAAGTGGTCTTCACTGGGATGAAATGAGCTACCTTCGTCAACCGATCGACTACAACCCATATCGAGTCATAGCCTGAACGAGTCCTGGGCAATCCTGTGATAAAATCCATGCCTAGCTTGTCCCACTTCCATTCGGGTATCGGCAATGGCTGTAGCAAACCTGTTGGCTTCTGATGTTCTGCCTTTACTCTCTGACATACATCACATACTGCTACATACTCCGCAATATCCTTCTTCCTTCCGGTCCACCATAAACTATCTTTCAAATCCAGATACATCTTGGTATTTCCTGAGTGAATCGAATACGGCGAATCATGGGCCTCTTGCAGAATCAACTTCCTGATCTCGGGGTCATTAGGCACATATACGCGATCTCAAACCATAAGGTATCGTGCTCATCCTCACGAAATCCTTTAGCTTTTCCTTTGCTTATCCTTTTCTTTATCTCAGCAATCCCTTTATCAGTCTTCTAAGCTTCTCTGATCTTATCCATCAAAGTAGACTGAATTTCCAATGCTGCTACAAAACCTCCCAGAACTATTTCCAAACATAGCTCATGAAGTTCCTCGGCTAACTCCTTGGGTAATCCTCCGATCATGAGTGTATTGACATGACTCTTGCGACTCAACGCATCGGCTACTACGTTAGCCTTTCCAGGATGATAGTGCAACTTCATATCATAATCCTTTAATGAGCTCCAACCATCTCCTTTGCCTGAGATTCAACTCCTTCTGCGTGAATATATACTTCAAACTCTTGTGATCCGTGTACACCTCACAATGGTTTCCGATGAGAAAATGTATCCAGGTCTTCAATGCATGCACTATGGCTGCTAACTCCAAATCGTGTGTAGCATAGTTTAGCTCATGAGGTTTAAGCTGTCGTGAGGCATCTGACACAACTCTTCCCTCCTGCATAAGCACTGCTCCAAATCTTCGATGAGAAGCGTCGCAATACACTTGAAAATCCTTGCGTTAATCTGGTAGAATCAACACTGGGGCTGTAACCAAACGTTTCTTCAACTCCTGAAAACTTGCTCCTCAGTCCAATTGAACTTGGTGTCCTTTTTCAACAACTCTGTCATGGGTTTTGCAATCTTAGAGGAATTCTCAATGAACCTCCGGTAATATCCTACGAGTCCAAGAAAACTCCGGATCTCTCCAACCGATGTGGGTGATTCCCATTTAGTCACAGTGACAACCTTGGTGGGGTCTACTGCTATTCCTTCTCCGGATATAACATGTCCGAGGAATCCAACTTCCTTCAACCAAAACTCGCACTTACTGAACTTGGCATATAACTGATGTTCTCTAAGCTTCTCGAGAACCAAACGCAAATGCTCCTTATGCTCCTCTTCATTCTTCGAGTAGACCAATATATCATCAATGAACACCATGACAAACTTATCCAAAAAATCCATAAATACCTTGTTCATCATGTTCATGAAATATGCAGGTGCGTTAGTCAGACCAAATGACCATGATGATATACTCATATAGCCCGTACCTTGTGGTAAAAGCTATCTTAGGTATATCCTACTCTCTAATCTTCAGCTAGTGGTATCCTGATCGCAGACCGATCTTGGAAAATACTTTAGCTCCTTGCAATTGGTCAAACAAATCATTGATCATCGGCAGTGGGTACTTGTTGTTGATCGTCACTTCGTTCAACGCACGATAATCAACAACCATCCTTAATGATCCATCCTTCTTCTCCACTAGAAGTACTGGGGATCCCCAAGGCGATGAACTTGGGCGAATATAACCCTTATCCAGTAACTCCTTAATCTGCTTCTTAATTTCCTTCAAATCCTAGGCGGGCATCCGATACGGTCTCTTTGATATTGGCCCTGTGCCTGGCAAAAGCTCAATCAAAAACTCAATGTCTGTATCCAGAGGCATGCCTAGCAACTCCTCTGGAAATACGTCAGGGAAATCCTTCACCACTAGTACTTCCTCCTGTACAACTCCTGATAAGGAATTCACTTGAGTCGTCTTCAGCACATGCCAGGATACATACTTTATCCTCCTTCCTTCTGGGATGGTGAGCATAATCGACTTACTGGCGCAGTCAATGTTCCCTCCATACTTTGATAACCACTCCATGTCTAATATTACATCCAGTCCTTGCGATTCCAATATTATTAGGTCTAAGGGGAACACGTAGTTACCAATCCTTAATGGTAACCGATCACACCATAGGCTAGCCATATACTTTGCTCCTGGCGAGCTTACTAACATGGGTGACCTAAGGGCTTGGGTTGGTAGGTTATACTTATCACAAATCCCCTTGATATGTATGAATGCGATTCACAAGTATCAAAAAGAACGATTGCAGTAAATGACTTAACCAAAAACTTACCTATAACTGCATCGGGTTGCGCTTCAACCTCCTCCACGCTAACATGGTTCACTTGTCCCCTGTTGAAAGGGTTGGGCTTCTTCCCGGAGCTTCCATTGCCATTTCCATTCTTTGCTTCAGAACACTCTGTGGTGTAATGTCCATTTTTCCCGCACTTGAAACAACTAATGTGACTTAGATCCTTCTTGGCGGGCGTTGCTGGGATGGAACGGTTCTGGCCGTTGCTTCCTCCATTCCCATTTCCATTATTGGGGCCACTATGATTATGTGAACTTCCTCCATTGGAATTATGGCCTCCATGGTTATGGTGGATGTGTCCTCCCGTGTTCAGGGTAAAATGGGGCCTCTGCTGAGCTCCTGAATTGTACTTCCCTTGTCCATACTTCCTCTTGTGGTTTTCTATCTGCTGCTGCTTCCCTTCAATCATGAGAGCTCTATCTACCAACTCCTGGTAGTTGTTGAAGGTTGCCACCATCAATTGCATGCTCAGCTCGTCATTCAGTCCTTCCAGAAACTTCTCCTGCTTAGCAGCATCTGTAGCAACGTCATCCGGGGCATAACGTGCTAACTTACTAAACTCATCCACATACTGCCCCACTATGCGTCCTCCTTGGCGCAAGTTACGAAACTCGCGCTTCTTCATGTTCATAGCTCCAACTGAAACATGGCCAGTGCGGAAAGCCTGCTGAAACTGGTCCCGTGTAACAGTGTCAATGGGGTAAGTGGTTGTGAAGTTCTCCCACCATGATGTTGCGGGTCCATCAAGCTAATGTGTGGCAAAACGCACTCTCTCCACATCTGTGCATCCTGCAGTGTTCAGCTCCCTTCCAATCTGGCGGAGCCAATCATTTGCAACAATCGGCTCGGTGCTACTAGAGAACACCGGCGGATTCAGTCTTAGAAAACAGGCTAAGTGATCAACAAGTGGTGGTGGAGGTGGGTTGTTGTTGTTGTTCCCCTGGTTTCTATTCTGGACTGGTAGCTGCATCAGGGTATTCTGCTGCTGGATCAACTGGGTGAGCTCCGGTGGGAAAGCAAATCCATTGCCACGTCTCGGAGGCATCTGATGGTTTTAGAAAAGGTGAGAAAACAGAATAGAATGAGGTCTAAAGGGAAAACACTACCCATATGCACATGAGACAAACACAATCATATCACTTCAATCAATTCAAACAAGGGCATACAATCGATCTAACTATCGTTACAAAAGTGCTCGGACTATACTATATACATGGGGGAATACTACTACTGATATGGTGGTCGACTAGAAGTTTTGATTGGTGGAAGACTCCATGATGTCTGCTCCAGCTTCATCAACATAGTCATCATCGCTATCGTCGGGGTCTGAGTCGGTGTCGTCGATGATGATGTAGTCCTCTGATGACCCGCAAGTATACGGGATAGTTGTAGCCTCTTTCGATAAGTAAGAGTGTCAAACCCAACGAGGAGCTAAACGTAGAACAAATACTCTCTCAAGTCCTATCGGCCACTGATACGACTCTACGCACGCTTGACGTTCGCTTTACCTAGAACAAGTATGAAACTAAAAGTACTTTGTAGGTGTTGTTGGATAGGTTTGCAAGATAATAAAGAGCACGTAAATAAAAAGTAGGGGCTGTTTAGATAAAGATGCAATAAAGTAAATATAGAGAGTGTGGAAAAGTGGTGGTAGGAGTTGTGGAATTGTCCCTAATCAATTGACTACTTTACTAGACCGGTAATCACTATTGCAATTTTATTTCAGGGAGAGGCATAAGCTAACACACTTTCTCTTCTTGGATCATATGCACTTATGATTGGAACTCTAGCAAGCATCCACAACTACTAAAGATCATTAAGGTAAAACCCAACCATAGCATTAAAGTATCAAGTCCCCTTTATCCCATACGCAAACAACCTACTTACTCGGGTCTGTGCTTCTGTCACTCACGCCACCCACTATAATCAATTCATGAACATATTGCAAACCCTACAACAGGGATCCCTCATGCTTGCGCGACACGGAGAGGACCATAGTACAACACCAATAATAAAACATGCAACTCAAACCAATCATAGCAATTCAGCAATCACCGATAGGACAACGAAAATCTACTCAGACATCATAGGATGGCAACACATCATTGGATAATAATATGAAGCATAAAGCCCCATGTTAAAGTAGAGGGTACAGCGGGTTGCGGGAGGGTGGACCGCTGGATATAGATGGGGGAAGGTGATGGAGATGTTGGTGTAGATGGCGGAGGTGTTGGTGAAGATCGCGGTGATGATGATGGCCTCCGGCAGCGCTCCGGCGCCACCGGAAGGAAGGGGGAGAGAGGCCCCCTTCTTCTTCTTCTTCCTTGACCTCCTCCCTCGATGGGAGAAGGGTTTCTCCTATGGTCCTTGGCTCCCATGGCTTGGGAGGGGCGAGAGCCCCTCCGAGATTGGATCTATCTTCCTGTTTCTGCGTTCCCAGATTCTGCCCCTTCACCGTTTCTTTTATATCCGGAGATCCGTAACTCTGATTGGGGTGAATGTTTCTCCCAGATTTTTCTCATAAAATTAGCTTTCTTGCGGCAAAAGAAGAGAGTCAACCGCCTTACGGGTTTCCCAGGAGAGTGCCAGGAGCGCCCAGGGGGAGGGCGCGCCCCCCTATCTCCTGGCCACCTCGGGCACCGTTTCGCGTTGATTCTTCCTCCAGAAAATCCCAAATATTCCAAAATAATTCTTCGTCCGGTTTTATCCCGTTTGGATTCCGTTTGATATTAGGTTTCTACAAAACATAAAGCATGCAACAAACAGGAACTGGCACTGGGAACTGGATCAATATGTTAGCCCAAAAATAGTATAAAAAGTTGCCAAAAGTATATGAAAGTTGAATAATATTGGCATGGAACAATCAAAAATTATAGATAAGACGGAGACGTATCAGCATCCCCAAGCTTAATTCCTGCTCGTCCTCGAGTAGGTAAATGATAAAAAAGATAATTTTTTATGTGGAATGCTACCTAGCATAATCTTGATCATATGTCTAATCATGGCATGAATATTAAGACACGAGTGATTCAAAGCAATAGTCTATCATGTGACATAAAAAACAATAATACTTCGAGCATACCAATAAAGCAATCATGTCTTTTCAAAACAACAAGGCCAAAGCAAGCTTATCCCTACAAAATCATATAATTGGGCCATGCTTCATTTTCGTCACACAAAATGCTCCCATCATGCACAACCCCGGTGACAAGCCGAGCAATTGGTTCATAGTTTTTAACGCGCTTTAGCTTTTTTAACCCTCACGCAATACATGAGCGCAAGCCATGAATATAGCACTATAGGTGGAATAGAATATGATGGTGGAGGTTATGTGGAGAAGACAAAAGAAAGGAGAAAGTCTCACCGACGCGGGTAATCAATGGGCTATGGAGATGCCCATCAATTGATGTCAATGCGAGGAGTAGGGATTGCCATGCAACGGATGCACTAGAGCTATAAGTGTATGAAAGCTCAAACTGAAAACTAAGTGGGTGTGCATCCAACTTGCTTGCTCATGAAGACCTAGGGCATTTGAGGAATCCCATCGTTGGAATATACAAGCCAAGTTCTATAATGAAAATTCCCACTAGTAAAAGTGACAATATAGGAGACTCACTATATGAAGAACATGGTGCTACTTTGAAGCACAAGTGTGGAAAAAGGATAGTAACATTGCCCCTTTTCTGTTTTTTCTTTTTCTTTTTTTGGGAGGTGGGCTTCTTTGGCCCCCTTTTTGAATTTAGGCTTCTTTGGCCTTTCCTTTTTTTCTTTTTTTTCTTTTTTCCTTTTTTCTTCTTTTTCATGGGGCATTGCTCTATAATGATGATCATCACAACTCAATACTAGAACAAAGATATGACTCTATATGAATGCTTTGGTGGTGTACCAGGATGTGCAATGATCTAGCATAGCAACGACATCAAAACGGACAAGCCATGAAAACATCATGCTAGTTATCTTACGATCATGCAAGGCAATATGACAATAAATGCTCAAGTCATGTATATGGTGATGATGGAAGTTGCATGGCAATATTATCTCGGAATGGCTATGGAAATGCCATAATAGGTAGGTATGGTGGCTGTTTTAGGGAAGATATAAGGTGGCTTATGTGTGATAGAGCGTATCATATCATGGGGTTTCGATGCACCAGCGAAGTTTGCACCAACTCTCGAGGTGAGAAAGGGCAATGCACGGTACCGAAGAGGCTAGCAATGATGGAAAGGTAAACGTGCGTATAATCCATGGACTCGCATTAGTCATAAAGAACTCATAAACCTATTGCAAAAGTTTATTAGCCCTCGAAGCAAAGTACTACTACGCATGCCCCTAGGGGGATAGATTAGTAGGAAAAGACCATCGCTTGTCCCCGACCGCCACTCATAAGGAAGACAATCAAAGAAACACCACATGCTTCAAATTTGTCAAACAACGGTTACCATACGTGCATGCTACGGGACTTGCAAACCTCAACACAAGTGTCTCTACAATCCACAACCACCCACTAGCATGACTCTAATATCACGATCTTTATATCGCAAAACTATTGCAAGGAATCAAACATATCATATTCAGTGATCTACAAGTTTATGTAGGATTTTATGACTAACCATGTGAATGAGCAATTCCTGTCATCTCTCTAAATAGATATAAGTGAAGCAAGAGAGTTTAATCCTTTCTACAAAAGATATGCCCACGCTCCAACAAATATAAGTGAAGCAAAAGAGCACTCTACAAATGGCGGTTTTCTATGTGAAGAGAAACAGGCAATCCAGACTTCAAATGATATAAGTGAAGCACATGAAGCATTCTATAAAGCCATACTCAAAAGATATAAATGAAGTGCAATGAGCATTATATAAATCAACCATGGACTATCTCATACCAGCATGGTGCATAAAAGAAAAGTGAAAACTAAATGCAAAAGTCGCTCCAAGACTTGCACATATCGCATGAACGAAACGAATTCAAAAACATACCGATACTTGTTGAAGAAAGAGAGGATGCCTTCCGGGGCATCCCCAAGCTTAGACGCTTGAGTCTCCTTGAATATTTACTTGGGGTGCCTCGGGCATCCCCAAGCTTGAGCTCTTGCCTCTCTTCCTTTTCCTCATATCGAGACCTCCTCGATTAGACACTTCATCGACACAAAACTTCAACAGAAAACTCGGTAAGATCCGTTAGTATAATAAAGGAAATCACCACTCTAAGTACTGTTGCAAACCAATTCATATTTTGTTTTTGCATTGTGTCTACTGTAATATAACTTTTCCATGGCTTAATCCACTAATATAAATTGATATTTTCATCAAAACAAGTAAACTATGCATCAAAAACAGAATCTGTCAAAAACAGAACAGTCTGTAGCAATCTGAACATTCACCATACTTCTGGTACCCCAAATATTCTACCAAAATTAGGAAACATAAAAATTTTGTACAGAAAGACAGTGCAAAAGGAATCAGAACCATTTTACGTTCCAGTTAACAATGTAAAATCGCGCACTGCAGCCAAAGTTTCTGTCCTGCACCATACAAACCAACAAGCATTGTAAACATCCCAAAGGCTAACCTTGGCACATTATTTTTATAATACAATGGAATTGTACAAGGGGGTAATTATTTTTGATGAAAAGTTTCTGTAATTAAGATTCACGAAGTTTCCTGAGCATGAACAAAGTTCAAGGAGCTCTCTCACTTCAACAATGCTTGTCTTTCGCACTTTCCTTTTTGAAAAGTTTTTAGGTTCCCCTCTTTATTTTTTTGTTTTTAAACTATATAAAAGCACTCAACAGAAATAAATGATTCTCTAAAACTCCCGGGTTGTCTCCCTGGCAGCGCTTTCTTTAAAGCTACTAAGCTAGGCATTTAGTGCTCAAGTAATGAATCCACCCAGATCCCAAGGTATATCAAAGCCAATTTTAATTAACAATGGTTGTAATTTAGTAGTGAGCACAAAGTAACATATATCAAGCAATGACGAAGTCTAACTCTCTTCCTATGCATCGGCATGTCATAAAAGAACAATTCATGCACACCAAGTAAAGGCCAATGCATAGTATAAGCAGTTTCTTGCAATTTTATCATATTGGAAACATAGAGAGGTGGAGATATAGTTCCTCTCTCATAATAATTTCAAGTAGGAGCAGCAAGCACATGCATATTACATTCATCAAAATCATCATGTGCAATGGTAAAAGGCAACACATCAATATAGTCCTTAATAAGCACAAACTGCTCCGATATAGTGTAGTCGGGAGAATTCAAATAAATATAGGACTATCATGTGTGGGTGCAATAGCAACAACTTCATGTTTAACATAAGGAACTATAGCAAATTTGTCTCCATAAGAATAATTCATATTGGCATCTTGGCCACAAGCATAGAAAGCATCATCAAAAATGGATGTTTCAAACAAATTCAAGGGATCATAGCAATCATCCTTCGATAAGCACGAAGGGGAATTAAACAATGTATGAGTTGAAGAGTTACTCTCATTAGAAGGTGGGCACGGGGTGGTCAATCCGCTCTTCCTCCTTTTGTTCTTTGCTCTCCTCGTCATCTTTTTCATCCAATGAGCTCACAGTTTCATCAATTTCTTCTTCCATAGCTTCCTGCAAAATATTAATCTCTTCTTGGACAGTGAAGACTTTCTCAATAAATGCATTAATATTGTAATTGTATTCATAATTTTTATAGCAAAATTTTCAAGTCTATAAACTGCATCATCAAAATCATCAAACTCTTTAAACATAGATTCAATCTCATAGGCACCCATAAAAGCAACAAATTCTTCTATTTGTTCCACATCATAGTAATCATATCTACCATTAGCATAAGAAGCTAAGGTTTTATTATCATTGAATTTGCATGAAAAGGGAAGGTGTGGAGCATTCATCTTAGAGCAACAAGTATAATCATGTATCAAGCATAGTTGCCTAGCATACCAACGCAACATGGAAATTTGATCCCATAATAGTTTCCCTTTTTGTGTCAAGCGATAATCCCTAAAGTATTCACGTTGATCCAACGTGTCTCCCATAACAAATTTAAATGGGGTTTTCTCGGGATTATTAAAGTAGTACATAATTTCTTTCACATAACGAGCATCGAGGGTTTTAGGAGGTTCCCCATCTCCATGAGTAGCACATACACCTAATTTTTTTGGTATTTCGTGTTCCATATCCATAACTAAAGATAGAGAACAACTTAAAACAGCAAATAAAAATTACTTAGTGATAAAGCAAACAAGCACACACGAGGATATTCATCCCATGCTATGACTCCCCCGCAACGGCGCCAGAAAAAGGTCTTGATGACCCGCAAGTATACGGGATAGTTGTAGCCTCTTTCGATAAGTAAGAGTGTATAACCCAACGAGGATCTAAAGGTAGAACAAATACTCTCACAATTCCTATCGACCACTGATACGACTCTACGCACGCTTGATGTTCGCTTTACCTAGTGTCGGGGATATACCCCGCGGTGTAACCCGGCGGGAAGTATAACCTGGCCGGACTTGGCGACTCACTAATGACTCGCCCTGACTGGACGACACACTAAGTGACCCGCCCGATCCTAGCGACTTATGGGTGACCTGGCAAGCAGATCAGGGGAGCGACAAGACCCGGGGGCCCAGGAGGCTCAAGGCCCAGAAGGACAGCTTACGTTATGATAGGCCGGCTTAAGAGGAAAGGCGTGAGGAATATCTCCCTTACAAGGAATCAAGACCCGGACTTGTATCCGGCTTGTAGTACAAGATAGGCTAGTCCTAATCCTATTTGGACTCCACATGTAACCCGCCCCTCTAACTTATATAAGGAGGGGCAGGGCTCCCCAAAGGGGGACAAGCAACAAGAACAATCTCTAGGGATATACACAAAGGGGGGAGCCGGCTTACGACGACTCCTCTCATGAGCATAATGAGAACTAGCCACAAACAGCATGTAGGTTTATTACCGGATGATGTTTCCCGGGGCCCGAAGCTGTCTAAATCCTTGTCTTGTGTGTTGCGTCTCTCGTCCCCATCAACCCCTCTCAAGCTACCACATAGATGCGTTGGCCTCATGACAAAGTCCTGACACTAAGGACATATGACGTGTTAATTCCACGACAGTTGGCGCCCACCGTGGGGCCCGCGCACAGTGGTGTTGAGTTCTTGAAGGGCGCTATCCCAGGGATCGAGAAGCTCTGCCCAGCTTATTGAAGAAGTTTCGGTCGACTTTTCAGAGAGTTCCAGCTGGCTCACCGAAAAAGTTCCGACCGCCTTGACGAAAGGTTCCGTCTGAATTGGCGAAAGGTTCCAACTGCCTTGACGAAAGGTTCCGTCTAAATCACCGAAAAAGTTCTGACCGCCTCGACGAAAGGTTCCGTCTGAATCGGCGAAAAGTTCTGACTGCCTCGACGAAAGGTTCCGTCTGAATCGGCGAAAGGTTCCGACCGCCTCGACGAAAGGTTCCGTCTGAATCACCAAAGAGTTCCGATCGCCTCGACAAAAAGTTCGGTCCGAATCGCCGAAGGGTTCCAACTGAATCGCCCAAAGGTTCCGTCCGAGTCATCAAAGACTTCTGACTTAGGCTACAGAAAAGTTCCGGATTATCAAAAGTCCTGGCCGGATTATCAAGAGGTTCCGGTAAAAAAGTTTCGGGTTATCAAAGGTTCTGGCCGGATTATCAAGAAGTTCTGGTTCCAAAAATTCCGGCTCAAAAAGTTTTGGCCGGGTTATGTGGAGGGCTCAGGCACTAGAAGACACAGAACCAATTAACTCTTTTGTCAAAAAACAAAAACAACACTATGCATTATCCGGCTCCAGCATCCGGCAAAAAATACCAGATGATACCCATCCAGTTTATTTTTATCAATATTTATTAATTTTTTGAAAACAACTACTCTCCCTAGTGTTGTTATATACAGCCATCGCCCCTGTGGTCCGGTTTACGTCAACGCGCCGACCGGCTCGCCCGTCAGCACCACCTTACAATGCCACGGACGACTCGCCCGTCCGCCCTCGCGGCCGGTTCACGCGTCCTCACCGGCTTACAAACACCATGGCCGGTGTATCGGTTTGTTCCCGGCGGCCGATTCACCCGTGAGGGATTTCGGTTTCACCTAGGGATCATCAATTTCATGGCGGATTATTTTGGCCTAAAAAAATCAGGTGATATCCATCCAAGTTTGTTTTATTATCACATGTTGTTTTTGTCAAAGAACAAGTTTATCTTTGCCTTGGTCTGCAATATTGTTTATGCAGGGCAATTATTTATGACAAAAAGTGATATGATACCGCGGAGGTGGAGACACGTTAACATCTTTTGGCGCAGGTGGTCGTCGTTACTCAACAGACTCCTGCACCGGATTACAACGCCGTGGCCGTCTCTCACGATCGCGCCGGCTTACAATGTCATGGCCGTCTCTCGCGACCGCGCCGGTTTACAACGCAGTGGCCGTCTTTTATGACCACGCCGGCTTACAACAAGGAGGACAACTTACCCGCCCGCACCGGTTTACAGCACCACGGTTGATTCATCTGTCTGAGCCACCTTTCATGTTGCGGTCGTATTTACGGTCCGTCTCTTGCAGCCTGGTCTACATCAACACACCGGGCCGCATTTTTCTGGATGAGCTGTTTATTGGGTATGAGCAAGTCACTACTTGGGAAGCCCGGTTTCTCTTCCAACAAATTGGAGGCAAATTATCATATATTATCAACCACAGTCTGCACTGGATGGCTCAATGGATAGGTGCACAAGTCGCCGGCACTACAGTTTGGTTAACTTCAAACAGCCAGTTGAAAGGAACCATTGGTCGAGTTGCTGACACGGCTCATACGGGATCATTTATAACCCGCCACAGTCACCTCAACCTTCTGTGGATAATCACTAGCCTAACATATCAGGTGAAATCCATCCAAAATATTTTATATTACATATTATTTTCTTCAAAAGAGCAATTACTCTGGTTTGCAAGTTGTCCCATGCAGGATTCAAACCGGTCTATATCACGGTTAATTATGGAGAATCTCAAGCCAACTCCTCAAGTCGTCTTGAGACTCGGGAGCTACAATGATATGACTCGGCAAAATTAGCCGGTTTCAATAAATTCAAGATCATTGAAGGGGAAATAACCCGGCCCCGGAGATTACTGCTAGATCGATGAAAATTTAAAAGCCGTCAGAAGATTTCCTGCTCAAAATAAGGACTCTGGTTTAAAATCTGGCTCAGGAGACATCTTTCTCCCACAAAGCACTGAAGCTCTCAAATCAGGTTCAAAATCCGGCTCAAGGTAAATTTGTCCCTCACAAATTTTTGAAGCTTTCAAATCCGGTTTAACTTCCGGTTCAAAAAGAATTAATCTCTCACAAGTTTGAGTTCTTGGAAAGATTAAAGGGTGCTAAAAAGAACTTGCTGCCATGATGCGCGGTTCAAACATGGGTATCTTGCCTTACGGCTTATCTTATTATGATCACTTGGGGGCTTCCTGCTCATCGGGCATAGCTATCAGTACCCTATTGATCGGCGCAATGCCAAAATTTATACGGTCACTTGGGGGCTTCCTGTTCAAACATTGGTCGTATTCGAACCAAAGAGAACATAGCTGTCGATACCCTTTTGATTAGCAAACTGCTGAACCTACTTGGGGGCTTCTTGATCGTATCCGAATCATAGCTCAACCCCTTTGGGAATCGACGTGGATCGTATTTGAATCAGCATCGTTAAACAACTCTTAAGGTCACTTGGGGGCTTCCTGTTCAAACATAGGTCATATTCGAACCAAAGAGAACATAGCTGTCGATACCCACTTGATCGGCATCGCCAACGCCACTGGGGGGCTATATGATCGTATTCGAATCTTAGCTTAACCCCTTTGGAACGGTTTATTGATTGTATTCGAATCAGAAGCCTCAAATTTTTTTATCTGTTTTTATACAATCGCAAATATTTGAGTTGTCACAAATATCATATGTGACGGCTCTTACAGAGTTGAGTTATCAACTTCACTCTCCGGGTCACATAAGCCGGTGGTATCATTCAAAGGATCATAGGGATCTTGGGATCTACTTGTGTGCATGATAAGGATACATTTGGGTGGTTACCCGCCCTCGCTTTTGACGTTAAGTCACCAGGGCATATGTTGTTTAAACTCTTTACATGATTTGCAGGAATATGACATATAAATGATTAAGTTCAAGCTCATTACCAAACTTGATGCTTCAAAATGATTATCCGTTCTGGATTTTTCTCAAAGGCTATAAGCCACCGGGTTATAAAAATTCCAGCTTACAATGAAGGCGTATTAAATCGTCGTCGGCCAAGAGCCGCCGGGTATTTAAACTCCGGATTTACTTATCAACTGATGAGGTATTCAAATTTTTAATAGCCAAAACTGGCTGGATTTTCATGATGATATTGAATGATTGAGGTTTTCATACCGGGTTATATTATTCAAATCTTGAATAGCCAACATCGCTGGATTTCTATTGTGATTATCAATAACCAGTGTTATAATTGAGGTTTTCAAAGTTGCTTTAGCGCAATTGCTATTATTTTTATGAATGGATATGATTTATTCTACAGCGGAAGGAATAGTCCCGAGTCGCTGCAGGCTTTCGACCCGGCACTTGGGGGGCACATTATTCACATTGAGATTACATCAAATATGCAAGTCCCATGACACTACCAGCATGCACCATGGCACTTGGGGGCTAATGCAAAGTCATTTTTTGCTCAACTTATTGACGACCCGACTCATCATATTCTAAATGAGCCGGCCCTTGGGGGCTACCAATTGCTCCTGTAAAAGAATTCAAGGTACACAAGCATTAATCCATTATATTGAAAGGTTCACTATTCAATTGGTAGAGTATAAAGCTCTTAACCTTGTGGAGGTGGGTTCGAGCCCCATGGTGGAGATTATATTATATGATGTTATTATCAGTTATATACAAAGTCCCAGCTTAGTATTATCTTACTAAGCCGGCCCTTGGGGGCTACACATTGTTGTTCAAGTTTACATGGTTATATCTATAAAGTCCCTGTTCATTATTGCATAATGACCCGACCCTTGGGGGCTACACTGGTTGAAGTTTTTATGAGCATAAGGCAATTTCATGTCCCAGGTTGCTGCAAGCATGACAACCCGGCACTTGGGGGCTACAGGTAATATGGATATAAGGGAGAAATATCTTCCAATTTTCAGTTTTGAGCAAACCAGATTGACCCGGCATCACCAATCATTATGACCCGCTGTCTGCAACAATCATAACCCGGCGTCATCAATAATCATGAACCGGCATTGGTAACAATCATGACCCGGCGTTGGAAACAATCATGACCAGGAATTATCAGTTTTTATATCCTGGTGATTTTGGAAATCATAGATCGGCAAGTTCTATATTTTCAAACCGGCTTAATATCAGATGAGTATTTCAAGACCAATATTTCTTAAGCCGGCGCTTTGGAAGCCGACTCAAATGGATTATTTGTTTACAATATTTCTTCTACAAGCAAATTGATTGTGAAGCTGGTCTATTGACCCGGATTTTCTAGAAGAAGGGAATAATAAGGACTTAAGGATGTTCAGGGGCCGGTTTACAAGAATTCTTAACCCGGAGCACAACTTGTCAAATTTGTTCTTGTGTTTATTTTGTAGCATAAGTTTACCATGGATAAATCCAAGCTAAACTTGGGGGCTAATGTTGGGAATATACCCCGCGGTGTAACCCGGCCAGAAGTATAACCCGGTCGGACTTGGCGACTCACTAATGACCCGCCCTGACTGGACGACACACTGAGTGACCCGCCCGATCCTGGCGACTTATGGGTGACCTAGCAAGCGGATCAGAGGAGCGACAAGACCCGGGGGCCCAGGAGGCTCAAGGCCCAGAAGGCCAGCTTACCTTATGATAGGCCGGCTTAAGAGGAAAGGCGTGAGGAATATCTGCCTTACAAGGAATCAAGACCCGGACTTGTATCCGGCTTGTAGTACAAGACAGGCTAGTCCTAATCCTATTTGGACTCCACATGTAACCCGCCCCTCTAACTTATATAAGGAGGGGCAGGGCTCCCCAAAGGGGGACAAGCAACAAGAACAATCTCTAGGGCTAGACACAAAGGGGGAGCCGGCATACGGCGACTCCTCTCATGAGCATAATGAGACCTAGCCACAAATAGCATGAAGGGTTATTACCAGATGATGTTTCCCGGGTCCCGAAGCTGTCTAAATCCTTGTCTTGTGTATTGCGTCTCTCATCCCGATCAACCCCTCTCAAGATACCACATAGATGTGTTGTCCTCACGACGAAGTCCTGACACTAAGGACATCTGACGTGTTAATTCCACGACACCTAGAACAAGTATGAAACTAAAAGTACTTTGTAGGTGTTGTTGGATAGGTTTGCAAGATAATAAAGAGCACGTAAATGAAAAGTAGGGGATGTTTAGATAAAGATATAAAGTAAATATAGCGAGTGTGGAAAAGTGGTGGTAGGAGTTGTGGAATTGTCCCTAAACAATTGAGTACTTTACTAGACCGGTAATCACTATTGCAATTTTATTTGAGGGAGAGGCATAAGCTAACATACTTTCTCTTCTTGGATCATATGCACTTAAGATTGGAACTCTAGCAAGCATTCACAACTACTAAAGATCATTAAGGTAAAACCCAACCATAGCATTAAAGTATCAAGTCCCCTTTATCCCATACGCAAACAACCTACTTACTTGGGTCTGTGCTTCTGTCACTCATGCCACCCACCATAAGCAATTCATGAACATATTGCAAACCCTACAGCGGGGATCCCTCATGCTTGCGCGACACGGAAGCACCATATGACAGCACCAATAATAAAACATGCAACTCAAACCAATCATAGCAATTAATCAATCACAGATAGGACAACAAAAATCTACTCAGACATCATAGGATGGCAACACATCATTGGATAATAATATGAAGCATAAAGCACCATGTTCAAGTAGAGGGTACAGCGGGTTGCGGGAGAGTGGACCGCTGGATATAGGTGGGGGAAGGTGATGGAGATGTTGGTGAAGATGGCGGGGGTGTTGGTGAAGATCGTGGTGATGATGATGGCCCCCGGCAGCGCTCCGGCGCCACCGGAAGCAAGGGGGGAGAGGCCCCCTTCTTCTTCTTCTTCCTTGACCTCCTCCCTAGATGGGAGAAGGGTTTCCCCTCTGGTCCTTGGCTCCCATGGCTTGGGAGGGGCGAGAGCCCCCCTCCCCCCC
>NC_041381.1:425164998-425168293 GCF_002162155.2 Triticum dicoccoides
TGGATCTATCTCCCTGTTTTTGTGTTCCCAGATTCTGCCCCTTCACCGTTTCTTTTATATCCGGAGATCCGTAACTCCGATTGGGGTGAATCTTTCGCCTAGACTTTTCTCATAAAATTAGCTTTCATGCGGAAAAAGAAGAGCGTCAACCGCGTTATGTGTGTCCCAGGAGAGTGTCAGGCGTGCCCAAGGGGAGGGCGCGCCCCTATCTCCTGGCCACCTCGGGCACCGTTTCGCGTTGATTCTTCCTCTGGAAAATCCCAAATATTCCAAAATAATTCTCTGTCCGTTTTTATCCCATTTGGATTCCATTTGATATTGGGTTTCTGCGAAACATAAAACATGCACCAAACAGGAACTGGCACTGGGCACTGGATCAATATGTTAGTCCCAAAAATAGTATAAGAAGTTGCCAAAAGTATATGAAAGTTGAATAATATTGGCATGGAACAATCAAAAATTATAGATACGACGGAGACGTATCATCCTCCGAACGAATGTCCTTGGAATCGTCGTCATCTCCTCCTGGCGCGGGGTCTCCCATGAATACTCCTAGTTTACTTGTCAGATCGTCATTCTTCTCCACGAGTATCGTCATTTCCTCCTCATATCCATCGTGTGTAGACTTGACTTCTTCCTCCAGCTCCGTGATCCTTATCATTGCCTTCTTCAGATCTATCATGTCTGCACACATCTAGTTCTCCTAGAGATGAATGTGCTGGTTTAACTCCTGGATGATAGCTGCAATGGACCTGTCCCTCCTGGTGCTGATCATCTCCCATTGCTCATCTCGACGCCCACAAATCTGGTAGATAGTATCGTTGAGATCCTTGTGGTAAACTTCTCCTATGCGTCCCATGGTGATGTGGGATGCCATACTCTTTCCTAGACTCCAGGTTGGTGCATCAAAGGAAAACTCTATGGGCTCAATGACTGGCATGAACGTCCTTCCTGGAACTTGAACTCAAATTATCCAACGCTCCTCTTCTGGTAAAGTGGCGATGTAGGTCCCGGTGAAGCTTGGTATTCCAATGTTTAGGTACCTAGTAACTTCCTTCAAGTGTCTTCCAAAAGGAGTGTCTTCACCCGGTTGTGTAAATTTGTTCCTTGAGTCTGCCATCCTATAGAGTAGAAAATGAGAGGAGTCAGAAATGAGAATAGAGTAGTGACCTTCAGTTTTAGCTTAGTGGTCGTGTCCTACAGTCAGCGTGTGCTCTAATACCATCTTGTAGCGAGCAGACCTCAAACAGTCTAGTCTCTGTGCATCAGTGTCATACCTGGATCGGTAATGCTGACCCGCACAATACTTGAGGATTTATAAGAGAGTTTCAGTCACACACTTATTACATCGAATGTCTCAAAAGAGAACTTATTTCAATAATATGGCTTAAGGCCATCTAAAAACGATAACAATAGAACTTGAGGATTTATAAGAGAGTTTCAGTCACACACTTATCACATCGAATGTCTCAAAAGAGAACTTATTACAATAATATGGCTTAAGGCCATCTAAAAACGATAACAGCAGAAGGCTTGGAAGATAAAGTGAGTCCATCAAACTCCAACGACATAGCTGAGTGAACGACAATGACCTATGGCACATTACTCGTCGTCTAAAAATTCTGCAACATGAAATGTTGCAGCCCGAAACGGGTCAGCATATGGAATATGCTGTCAATGTAAGACATAGAGTAATGAACAGAATAAATGCTATCACTACATGCATATATGGCTGGTGGAAAGCTCTATGGTTACAATTTTTGCATAAAGCCAATTTTTTCCTACAACAAGGGAATAAATTTTGTTTAACTATCATGGTGGTTGATAAACATTAAGAAGGTTCCTCCAACTCAATCCCAATTAAACATCATCGCTAAACCCAACAAATTAATTTAGAGTGATGAGATCAACATGATAATCCAAGAACCAGATACTCAAGATGTCCATAACCGGGGACATGGCTAACCATGATTAGTTTATACACTCTGCAGAGGTTTGCACACTTTTCCCCCCAAGACTTGAAGACATCCATGATCGGAGATTCGAGACACAGTCTTTATGAAGCATTAACTCCCTACTCTGGGTAGACAGTACCACCTACAACCCACTACATCTGCTAGTCTACCTCTTCGAGAGCTTCACACAACTTACTCAACTATGCCAGAGCCCATATTGGCTTGTGGCTGCACAGGGAAGTTTCTAGCATGAATAATCTTATGATCCCTTTGAGCCTGGGTGGCAAACCATAGGATGATCGCACGGGTACTCCGGGATATCCTAGGACAACACTGGATTCTCCAGGTATCCTGACAACCACTGGGTACTCCAGGGTGCCTCATCCAGTCCACCCAGATGTGTATTTAAGTAGCCACCTTAAGTTATCCATTAATTAACAATACTCACATCTATCATGGATACACTCACCCAAACCACGTCTACGAGCATATCATAGCAATCTTGAGCATAACGTAGAAGTAACTCCCAAAGGTTTGATAATAAAAGGGCAATAGGTTCTACCTCATCATCTACTGTCCAAACCCACATGTTAAACAGATCGT
This sequence comes from Triticum dicoccoides, assembly GCF_002162155.2. Lineage (NCBI taxonomy): Eukaryota > Viridiplantae > Streptophyta > Magnoliopsida > Poales > Poaceae > Triticum > Triticum dicoccoides. Next base: position 425,167,557 of record NC_041381.1, read on the forward strand.
AACTATGCAATGTTTGAGGGTTGATCTAATGCATAAAACTGGGTAGTAAAGAGGTATGATCAAAGTGTTACTTGCCTTGCTGATGATCCGCAAAACCTAGGGACTCATAGTAGCACGCTTCGCACTCCGGGAATTCTATCGCAAACAAACAATAACATACATAAGCAATCAACTAGAAGCACGGGTAAAACTCAAATAAGAAGATCTAACCGGAAAGTTCAACTGAAGAACTCCGGTTTGCAAAAAATAATTAAATCAAATGGAACAACTAAACTCAAACTACGAAAGAAACAAGATCCGTAACTAATCTAGACTAAAGTCCAATTTTACAGTACCAAAATCTTGTTCAAGTTGGTTAAACGGGAAGAGGGCTTCGAGACGAAGATCTAGGCGCTTGAATTGCCTGAAACGGATAAACGACCGAAAATATAAACTAAAACGAAGATAAGGGCAGAAATCGCGATAGAAAATAATCACGGAAAAACCCTGGAAAATAAAACGAGACGAACAGGATAACAAATGAACGTTCACTGTCTGCGGCTAATGGATGAACAGCGTTCGTTAACACGAACGTACGGACGAACGTCCGCTGTTTAACTAAACCGAAAAAACGAACCGATCTAAAAAAACAGATCTAGGGTTTCGAAAAAAAAACTGACGGTTTCCCGAGAAAAACCGTACGGTGGCGGCGGCTACCTCGGCGGTGGCGGGATCGGTGGCGGCGGCAGCGCTACTCC
>NC_041381.1:425168618-425171703 GCF_002162155.2 Triticum dicoccoides
GCATCAGGGAGGCGGCGGTGCGAGGCAGCGGCGCGAGGCGGCGGCGGCGGGACGGCGCTAGGTTTCGGGGTTGGGGCGGCGGCGACTTGGGCTGCGGCGGGTGCCTCGGCCTCGGCTTATAAGGGCCAGCCGGGCTAGGTCGGTTAGCTTTTTTTTTAAATAAATCCCGACGCAGGAAAACGAATAAAAGAAATACTAAATGAAGTCCAAAAATCCTGAAATAAATTTTCACATTCCTCTAATAATATTCCGGACAAAGAGAACATTTATTTAGGCCTCTAATACAATTTTGAAAAACGCATTTTTTTCCTAATTCAAATAAAATAGCAATAGAACTCCAAATAAAATTCTTATTTGATTTTAATATTTTTCCTCCAATATTTCTTTATTTTGGAGAAGTCATTTTATCCCCTCTCTTTTATTTTCATATTAGAAATATACGAAGAGAAAAATAATTAAAACCAAATGATCCTCTTTTCAAAATTTGAGAAAAGTCAAATATGAAAATAACAAAATCCCCAACTCTCTCCGTGGGTCCTTGAGTTGCTTAAAATTTCTAGGATCAACCAAAATGCAATAAAATATGATATGCAATGATGACCTAATGTATAACATTCCAAATTGAAAATTTGGGATGTTACATAGAACAACACTAATAGCATAATCACTAGCATCACACATAATTTCAAAGGGTAAATTCCAATCGGGTGGCTGAACAATAGGAGCAGAAATCAAGGCTTTCTTAAGTATTTCAAATGCTTCTACACAATCATAATAAAAAACAAAAGGAACATCTTTTTGCAAGAGATTAGTGAGAGGCCTAGAAATTTTAGAGAAGTCTTTAATAAATCTCCTATAGAAACCAGCATGACCAAGGAAACTTCTTATACCTTTGATATATTTAGGACACGACATCTTTTCAGTAGCATCTACTTTAGCTTTATCAACTTCAATACCTCTTTTCAGAAGTTTTATGCCCCAAGACAATACCCACATTAACCACAAAATGCCACTTCTCCCAATTCAAGACGAGATTAGTTTCTTCACATCTCTACAAAACTCGATCAAGGTTGCTTAAGCAATCATTAAAAGAAGTTCCATAAATGGAGAAATCATCCATGAAAACCTCAACAATCTTTCCACAAAAGTCAAAGAATATAGCAGTTATACATCTTTGAAAGGTAGCGGGTGCATTGCATAAATCAAAAGGCATACGTCTATAAGCAAAGGTACCGAAAGGGAAAGTAAAAGTGGTCTTTTGTTGGTCCTCTTTTGACACAGGTATTTGAGAGAAACCAGAATAACCATCTAGAAAGCAAAAATGTGTATGTTTGGATAGTCTTTCTAGCATTTAATCAATAAAAGGTAGATGGTAATGATCTTTTCTAGTAGCTTTATTTAATTTGTGAAAATCAATTACCATCCTATAACCTATAACAAATGTGGAATCAATTCATTCTTGTCATTAGGAACAACACTAATACCTCCCTTCTTAGGGACACAATGAACGGGACTTACCCACCTACTATCATCAATAGGATAAATTATACCTGCCTCTAGAAGCTTTAGTATTTCATTTCTTACCACTTCTATCATCTTAGGATTTAACCATTATTGATGATCAAAGACTGGTTTAGCATCAGGCTCCAAATTGATTTTGTGCTGACATAGAGTGGGACTAATGCCCTTAAGATCATCAAGAGTATATCCAATAGCGGCACGGTGCTTTTTCAGAGTTTTCAATAATTTATTTTCTTCATGCTCTGAAAGGTCAGCACTAATAATAACATGATATATCTTCTTCTCATCAAGATAAGCATATTTCAGAGTACCAAGTAATTGTTTAAGCTCACAGACAGGATCACCCTTGGGAGGAGGAGGATCGCCAAGAATTTCAACAGGCAAATTGTGTTTCAAAATAGACCCTTGAATAAAGAATATTTTATCTAATTCCTTTCTTTTATTCATAAACATATCATTTTCATGGCCTAGCAAATATTATTCTAAAGGATTGGTAGGAGGCATGGCAATAGAAGCAAGACCAATAATTTCATCCTTACTAGGCAGTTCTTTATCAAGGGATTGTCTACGAAATTTAGAAAAATTAAAATCATGAGACATATCCACTAAATCGATAGTAACAATATCTTTCTCATAGTCTATCTTAGCATTAACAATGTTCAAGAAAGGTCTACCAAATACAATGGGACAAAAATCATCTTGTGGGGAACACTACAAAAAAAAGACACATCCGTGACATTTTGGGCCGAACGAAATTTTTTTCTGTCATACATATGACACTTCTATGATGATAACTATGACAAAACCCGGTATCATCATAGATGTGGTGGGCTCCTACTTCTATGACAAAAAATCATGACAGAAAATGGGCTTTTCATCCTGGGCGGGCTGGAGACGCAGCTGCATGACATTCTTTGGGCCGTCCATGACGGAAAAAACCGTGGTAGAAGCGGGGGGGGGGGAAATTTCGGGCAGTTGCCGGTTACGGTGGGAGGTCGGGGGCAGAGCGATGCGCGTTTCTCTCGTACGTACGCACGTGTGTGTGCGAGGCGTTGGCTCTAACTGAAGCCGAGCGAGGCGTTGGGCTCTAACTGAACCCGAGCGATTGCACTGCAGCCTACGTGTTACTAAACCCAAGCGATCGATCGATGGCTGTTAACTGAACCCGATGGAGCGATTCCTTCACTACTGCTGCTAACTGAAGCCGATAGATGCTGCCTCTGGGATGAACAATGAGCCTTGCGGGGGGGTGGATGAACAGTGAGCGGTGGCGTTGCCTCTAGATGAACAGGAACCCGTGGTGTGGAGGGCTGGACGAACAATATATGGTGGAGGGGTGGCCGTGGAGGGGTGATTGAACAGGACCCCGTGGTGTGGAGGGCTGGATGAACGGTAGACGGTGGAGGGGTGCCCGTGGAGGGGTGGTTGAACAGTAGCCGGTGGAGTAGCGCACGGTGGAGGCTGGATGAACAGGAGCCCGTGGAGGCTGGAGGAGGTCGATGATAGCCCGTGGAGGCTGGAGGAGGTCGACGGTGGAGATAAACAGTATCCCGTGGAGTCCCGT
>NC_041381.1:425172023-425172662 GCF_002162155.2 Triticum dicoccoides
CATTTTGCGGTACGCCACACCCCTCCCGATCAATAGGACCCCCGTTTTGACCGTAGGAGGTCCATTTCGTCCATTTTGCGGTACGCCACACCCCTCCCGATCAACAAGACCCCCGTTTCGACCGTAGGAGGTCCGTTTCCTCCGTTTTGCGGTATGCCACACACCTCCCGATCAACAGGACCCCCTTTTCCACCGTAGGAGGTCCGTTTCCTCCGTTTTGCGGTATGCGTGACTAGGCGTTCGAGACCTCGCCCATATGTACACATATGTGACCGTATTTTCTTTCTTGCACACTTGCCGCTGTACGTACGTGTACATGCTACGTGTGCGCCTCTACTACGACACGTGCGCGCCTCTACATCGACCAGTATGTACGTACACGTTCGCGACCAGGATGACAATGCTACGTACGCTTCGACCAGGTGGGTCCCGACTGTCAGGCCCTTCCTTGCCAGCGAAGATGTAGCTGGTGGGTCCCAGCAGTCAGGGGGGAATCGTTTTTTTTGCCCGAACGCACTTCCTTGCGTGCGAAGGTGTAGCTGCTGGGTCCCAGCAGTCAGAGGGGGCGAATCGTTTTTTTGCCCGGACGCACTTCCTTGCGTGCGAAGGTGTAGCTGCTAGGTCCCAGCAGACAGGGGG
>NC_041381.1:425172860-425201590 GCF_002162155.2 Triticum dicoccoides
TGGGTCCCAGCAGCCAGGGGGCGAATCGTTTTTTTTTCGGACGCACTTCCTTGCGTGCGAAGATGTAGCTCGTGGGTCCCAGCAGTTAGGGGGCGAATCATTTTTCGCGAAATATGGTGGCCTGTCCGGTGGGTCCCCGCTGTCAGGTGGAGGAATAATTATTTTGCGCGTAATAAGGAGGCACTTCCTTGCGGCTGCCGTGGACTCAGCTGTCAGCCTCTCCACGTACAGTCCACGTCCGATGGAAGTCGGTCCTTGACCACGTTGACCACGCCGCGCCGAGAGCACCACGGCGGTGGACGACGGCGAGGCCTAGGAAGGGGACGACGCGGAGCCGGGGAAGACGCGGCAGTGGATGCACACGCGGAGAGGAGTACGAGGGTTCACTGGTTCGGCTGCGCTGCCGTTGCCGTAGAATAACAGGGGGTGTGGGTCAGTGGGTGAGTGGAGGGATGGCCTGTCCAGCGGTGGGAGTAGTAGGGGGCGGTGAGGCCTCCGTGGCAGCACAGCCGGCCACGAGAGGCAGGAGCAGGCGGCACGACCGGCGCTGCTTTGGGCGGCTGGAGCAAGAAGACCAGAGGTTGAAGAAGCACGACGGCCATTGGATGGACATCGTACGGTCACTGCAGCTAGAATCGTTTATATTGACTAAGTTGACAAAGCCCTTGGTACGTCAACTTAGTAGGCCCATAGGTCAGCTTCCGAAACGGTGCGCCCCAAATGTCAGGGGGATGAATCATTTTTGGGCGGGTGAAGATAGAATATCCAAGATTGAAGAAGAAGCACGGCATCCGTTGGATGGACATCCAACGGCCACTACTGCTAGAACCGTGTGTTGACTATAAGTTGACAAAGCCTTGCATTCCCGTCAACTCTGTTTTTTTAGGGGACGTGTCAACTTAGTAAGGCCAGAAGTGTGTGGCAGAGAACTTATAGCCCATTTGAGATTTGTAAGAATGTGTAGCCCATTTTTGAATTCTAATGGAATTTACTATAGCCCATTTACAGTTTGTTAAAAGTACAGCCCATTTCAACCAACCGTTCAAAACAGAATTCAATAAAATTTCCCACATTTTGATGGGATCCAAATATTTTTATCCCAAAATTTTAGTCAGATTAAATACAATTTCAATATAAATTTATATTGCGTAAAAATCCAGCAAAACATTCCGCTCGCAACAATTAATGAAATTAAAATTTTCAATATTCCAAAAATAATATTTTATAAAGTAATCACTGTTTGGTGCATTTTTTGTAGTTACTACCCAGTTTTTATAATTACATCCCATTTATTATTTCTTAAAGCTCATTTTCCTGTTAAGACTAATGCATCCCTCCTAGGAAAGATTTGCAGCCCAGCGGGGTGGAGAATAACAACTTGACCTTGCCTGGGTATTCCTAAAAAAAGTATAGCTAGGCTAGCCATTTTCAGCTTGAAAAAAATTAATATCTGGGCTGGATATCTGGCCTGGGCTAGACGGGCCACAGCCCGCCCAGTTAATACCTGCAGCGATGTTTTCGTTGTTGTTCAGAGGAGAAAAATTAATATCTGGGGTAAACATCGAAAAACTCTGTAGTGCTCACACCTCAAAAACACAAATACTGCTCGAGCTGCTTGGTCCCAGCTGTCGGCCGCTTCTTGTGCAATTCTCTCATTTATTGACTACTCCCTCCTTTTTGGTTTATAATGGTCAATTCAAAAATCTCACCAATCAAGGTAGATGGCGAGTGGTGGAATACTTTTTCTAGTTTTGCAAAAGCACCTAATTAATGCTCTTGTTATCCTCAAAAAATTATGTTTATCAATGCATTAATTGAAATGCATGCATGCATAAAGTACATGCATTGGTCAATTTTCTCTTAATACTTGCGTGCAATGATTTAATGCACCTTGGAATCTGAACATGTGATGGAAAACAACCAAATTGAGCCTTATAAAATGGAAAAACTAAAATTTTGAGATAAGCCCTATAAACCGGAAAGGAGGGAGTACATAGGTAGACAATGGTGTGGGACCGTGATGTCAGGAAACCAAGAGGAAGCAAAATAAATTGTAGTTATATATATATAATAAGGAGGCACTTGCGTACGTGAGGCTATGGACCTGGTGGGTCCCCATTGTCATCCTATCCAAGTAAAGTGATCTCCTCGCACGCGCGCGCTTTCCGCCCGAAATAGTCAGCACCGGCCGCCCCGCTTCCCGGTGCACGCGATTGCTCCGCTTTCAAAGGACACAAGTGCCGTCCATCCGTCCATCTGCCGCACACATTAATGATACGCGGTTGCCGAGGCGGCTACTCCGGCGTCACACGTCCGTCCCTCCGCCCGCCCACCATTGCTATATAAACTGCTGCGCCGGCCATAGCCGCAGTCATCCGCATCTGTTGCCTTTCTCCTGTCCACACCACTACTGCCCACCATGGCTTCCTCGCGCTCTAGCTCTCTTCGGGACGGGCGGATGATGGACCACAAGGAGATTGCAGCCATTGCTGCCGACCGGCTGGCCGGCAGGCAGCCGGAGGACGACGACGTCCCAATGGAGAACATGGTAGTCGACGATCCGGCGCCAACCCCCTCCTCCGCGCCATCCTCGCCGGTGCATTGCACCGTGACCATCGGCGAGACCCGTGCCCAATATATGGACAGGGTGAGGCAGATGCGTGAGGAGCAGTTTTGGGAGGCGCAGGCCGACGCCGCCTACAACCACCATCTCCTCCAGGAGCACCTGCAGGCAGAGGAGCATATCGCCGCGGAGCGGGCGGAGCAGGAGGCGCTACTCGACTCGTACCGCTCCGCCCGCAAGGGCCGCCTCGAGCGCTGGCGGTACCGCATGCGGGTGGCGGAGGCTACGGCTGCCTACAAAGAGGCTAGCAAAGAGGGCGATGAAGCGGGCAAGGCGCTATTTGGCAAGACCGAGGACGAGGCAGAGGACAATGCCGGCTCTGACGAGTCCCCGCTCCGCTGGCATCGACGACGCCCCACGGCGCCAACAACGAGGCAGAGGACACCGCCGGCTCCGCCGAGGCCCTGCGGCGCCAACAACGAGGCAGAGGACACCGCCGGCTCCGCCGAGGCCCCGCCCCGCCAACAACGAGGCAGAGGACACCGCCGGCTCCGCCGAGGCCCCTCCCCGCCAACAACGAGGCAGAGGACATCGCCGGCTCAGCCGAGGCCCCACCGTGCCGGCAACATGGGGGAGGATTTCCACCGCTCCGCTTTTTAGCATTTCTGTACATTGCAATCAAACACACAGGCCTGGCAATTCATTGAGAACATTCAAAACAATCGATGATTGTGCATCTCAGTGACTCACATGTCAGAGGCAATATTTACTTCACAACTAAAGAATAAAGAAAAAATTGATCGCCGCTGCTGACAGCAAAGGGCGTCCCATTTGAAAATGTCAAACGCATATCTTGCTAAAATCAATGAGCAAAATTTGACAAGGTTGTCCCATTCCAAAATATCAAATGCCTACGATTGTGGAATGGCCAGGGTTTGCCATCAGTTCGGACATTGACATGGCAACTCGTGCTAAATAAACCAGTTGTTCTTTTTGTGCAGTTCCACGAAAATCAACCAAATTCGCGCATAGCTTGTATGATTTCGCCCTTATATGTTGCAAGGCCTTGAACTTATGGGCACCTCCTTTCTTGTGGTGGAAATGAATGATTCGATGTATTCATGAACATTTTGTGCTGTTCCCGTTGAAATCAAGCTGAGCACCCCTATTTGCACAAATACAAAAAAGTGATTAGTATAAAGCAAACTGTACTATGAATTGACAGTTTCAACAGGCACATACATGGTCCATGTAGAGCACACTTTTAGAAAAATGGAACTCACCAGAAAGAATCCTAGAACAACATAGTACTCGCGCATCACAGCAAAAAAATGGAGATTTGTCAGTCCTTCTGAGTTGAAGTTAGTTTGGTCTTGTGGGGAGTAATGTAACCATCCTTCAACTGCTCCTTCTGATGAGAATCCTAGAACAACATTGTACTCGCGCATCACAGCAAAAAATGGAGATTTGTCAGTCCTTCTGAGCTGAAGTTAGTTTGGCCTTGTGGGGAGTAATGTAACCATCCTTCAACTGCTCCTTCTGATGAGAAGATAGACCGTGCTTCTTCATCCTGGCATAATCGGAACTAGTCACTTCACGTACTCCATATTCTTCTTCAGAGGAAGATGATCCTATTGTGCAAAGACAAGAGGACAACTAAATGCCAGCATCCCTATTTGCTCGAAAAAAGGAAAGGAAATATTTAAAACAGCACAGATGAAGCACTTCTCAAGGACAATACCACTTTTTCATGACAGTATCTAAATAGTAGCACAACGCTAATAGAGATGACAAAGCTCAATCATATGGATGAATTAGTGGGCGAGTACCAACCTTTGTCAGGAGGCTGATTGTGTAGAGCATACAGATGAAGCACTTCTCTGGAACCATCTATTGCTCTCTACTATGGTGGTCATGCTTACTATATACTCCTCGATTAGTTTAATGTTTCCAACATCTTTTTGTGCAGTTCCACTAAAATTTATGGTATCTTCAAAGAAGATCCCTGTTTGCGCAAGTAGAGATAATTACGTATGGCATCAAATCAGTGGCAAAACAATTCCTCGTTCCAGCCATAGCAATAAATTAAGATGCGAAACTATATCATTACTTGTGTCATCACAGTTCCGGTGCTTCATTACAGCACCGGGAGTTGATTTTTGTTTTTCTTCCGCTTGTTCTTCCTCTTCATCACTTGGTTCAATAACAGACAAGCTTCGCCTTCAATGTAAGATTTGGCATGTCAATTAGGGAGCACAAGTATAGTACTAAACTTAATTTTCTGATGAAAGTGGCAAAATACAGGCCAGCAGTTGTGAAATATCCTTATCTTACCTCAATGGGATATTACGGTGCACATACAGATTGGAAGTCTTGTCTCCATTTGTGCAGTTCACTAAAATCAAGCAACATTATCGTACAAGTAGCACAACATATGAAAGCACACTCCAGAATCATGTGAAAGAAGGCTAGTACTGACCTCTCATGATGCGGAATTCAAACAACTCACAAGAAGAAGATCTGAACCAAATTTGCCTTAACGGATAGGAAGTAAGATCTCCTCTTGTGCAGTTCCACTAAGATCAAGCAATCAAGCAACGTTGTCGGTGTGACATTTTGGTTGAACTGCACAAAACACTCTTAAAACAAAAGTGTTTTGTGTAGTGCAACAAAAGGTCACAATGGCAACAAGGTGAAGTAGATAACCCTGTTTACACGGAGGTGCAAAGGAAACAATTAGTGGTCAATAACGGTGGATGACATAGAAGCCAACAAAAAGAAGCATCTACCTTATCAAAATGGGAAAGAAAGCAAGACAGTAGCATTTCTCAAACGGCACCAGAACCATGTGCATCTACCGATGTACTATGGTCATGCACAGTCTGTTGCAACAAAGAAAAAACAACCAAGGAGCATATTTGTGTTGGTCCCAGTTTTGTTATCTTTAGACACCTTTCCCTATGTGAGCGCAGCAAATCTAGTCCTGCTCAAACTCTACAGCCTTGTCCCTTCCTTTCCTTTTTGAACTAGTACTTTTGCCCCTTCCTTTCCTCTTTGAACCACGTCCTAGATTTATGCAATACAACTTTCCCCACTACTTTCCCCCATTCCTTTCCTCTTTGAACCACGTCCTAGATTCATGCTATACAACTTTCCCCCTTCATTTCCTCTTTGAACCACGTCCTAGATTCATGCTATATACAACTTTTCCCACTACTTTCCCCCACTCCTTTCCTCTTTGAACCACATCCTAGATTCATGGTATACATGCAGCTAGAGCAATGCATGTGGAGTAAGTAAAATATACCTTAAGGTTCTTGGGGCGTGGTTCGGTGGGCGACGGGACGGCGGCGAAGAAGAAGGGTCGGAGGCCCTCCCACGCCGCCGCTGGGTGGAAAGTGAACAGCAGCATCGGATTCCCTCCCTCGCCGATGGCGACAGCGTTAAGCCTCCTTCCCTTCCCGGCGGACGGATCCTGCCGGCTCTTTGAGCAGCAGTGAGGGGAGAGAGAGGCCAACGAAGTCTTGTTTAGATCTGGAGAGGGCGAGAGAGTGTGAAGAGAGCAACTACAAGCGCTGAGGATCCAGCGGGAGAGGGCGAGAGAGTGTGAGGAGAGCAACTACAAGCGATGAGGCTCCAGCGTGTATATATATATATATACTGGAGAGAGAGTGTGAAGCATGCAAACCCTAGAAAACATTTTGACCAGTCAAAGAATCCTCCTGGCAAAAATTATGCTCAAGTGTAGTTATCAAACCCGAGACCTCAAGTTTGATGAGCGAACAGGCTAACCAGCTACACAACCCTCCCGTTATGTTCAAAGAGAGGAAAATAACCTTTTATACATTCATGCATTCGTGTGACAGGCATGCCATGTTTTTGTGGGTGTGTGTGTGGGACTCGGGATTTCAATCATAATCGTGTTATGTGGCTTTGGTGGTAAGACTATCCACAGTGGTGCAGAAATAATGCAGCCTTAGTCACCTTACCTCTCTCCACGTAGTATGTTGGGTCCCACCAGTCAGAGGGTGAAACAAACAAATTAATAAGAAAAATTAAAAGCACCAGCGGTGTATCTTACTACCTCACACATCTCGCTACTACTCGGGAACACTGTCCAATTGATCCCTCTGTTCGCTCACGTACTATTTTAAGTGAATCCTTATTATAACATGCACACAAATTTTGGGCACTTGTATTCGACTTAAGTCAGTGTGCCACCGTATCTTGTATACTTACTACTCCCTCTGTCTAGGTGTAATAAGTCACGTTAGAAGGTGCAACGGGACCAAGGTGCGTGTGTGTGTTTAACAGCATGTGTGTGTTAGAGAGTGCGACAGATCAACCTACTCCTACAGAGATATGGTGTGTAGTGTACGATCTTAGCCGCAAGAGTCGGTGCATCCTCTCGTTTCCGGGCGTGTCCGATAGGGACATGCCGACAGCTGCCATGCCCACTCCTGACCAGCCTGGCCCACCCAAAGCCCCTCCACCGCCCGCGCGCGCTTCCCGCCCGAAACGGTCAGCGCCGCTCCAAAGAATCGGTGCCGCATTCATGCCCGGGCTGAGCGGACGCGACCTCTCACTGGCGCAAGAGTGATGGTTGCTTCGTACGTCCAACTTACTACTGGGTCTATGTGATTTGACGGCTCATTGGTCTTTATGACTGAGGTGGTAGGACTGCTGGATGTCCCACGCTATCGGCGAAAGGAGGTAGTAGATTACAATTTTCTCCATTCTTACAGCAAAGGAGTGCAAGAGCAGTGAAAACACGCAGGCTCAGTGATTACATGGCCCACCTCACACTATCACCGTGCGACACCTGACTCTTTACATAGTACTCCCTCCATTCCTAAATATTACTAGATGATTCCCCGCTCGTTGCCGCGGAACAGCGGTATATCTCTCTGCGCAAAATTATCGATTTCATAGAACTAAAAACAAATCTATAACCGCATGACAAATGTGGTAGCCAAACTAAATAAACTCCCATCATCATTTAGATCATCCCACATAAGGAAAAAAGATCAGCCAACTCCTACTACATAATGGGATTATATTTTTCTTTTTGACATGTTACTGGGACTTAAAAGCTCACTTACATGCATGCTACCGGTGCATGCTTGCATGCAGACATGTTGATGTGATTTAAAACCCACTCACATGCATGTGCCATGGTATTTCTGCATGCTTGCATGTGGCTCAGGGCTGAGCCTCTCAACGTCTAGATCAGACGGCTATTATGACTGATTTACTTCATCTAATGGCTACGTCAATTTTGATGATGTGGCTCAAGGAGAGGATAGAGAATTCCTAGTAGTGGGGGCTAGCTATTACTAGTAGATAAGTCTTTGTAGAGATTCCACTAGGTGAACTACATATGGAACAAAATGAATGAATCTACACTTAAAATGCATCTATATACATCCGCATGTGGTTAATGGTGAAATCTCTACAAAGACTTATATTTAGGAACAGATGAAGTACTAGTATAGTACTAGTACATACTGTAATTTGTCAGCGAGATAAATTTGTACAATGCTATGAAGCTTCCAGCTCCTGTTACATGTATCTTGCGTCCAAGGTTGCCTGTTGCAACATTTCATCAAATACAAAGGAGACTAACATGCATGCTATTGCATCTCAATGATTGACAGATCGTAGCAAATATGTACTCCCTCCGTTCCAAAATAAGTGTCTCAACTTTGTGCAAACTTTAGTACAAAGTTGTACTACTACTAAAGTTGACACTTATTTTGGAACAGAGGCAGCTAAAGAAAAAAACGATCCATGCAGTCCCTAGCCCTTGAACCGTGAACCCTGACCAGGCTTAAATTTGGTGGCAACGTTCAAGCTTCCTAATAAATGAAGTTTGCAACATTTTGACCATCGGATCATTTTGTGCAGTTTAACCAAAATCGAGATGAGCATCCCTGTGGCAAAGAAATTGAAGAAGCGTGATTAGAATAAGATTACTAGGACTAGTTGATGAGACATAAACTCATCAAAAATACAGTACGTAGAAGCCAGTAGAGGTATCAGGTATGTGGGGGGCAAAGAAGTAGAGAAATATCCACAGGGAGTGATGTGGGCAGCTGGAGCAGTGGTGCAAGCCGGCTGTAAAGGGAGTTGTACCTGAGGGACGTAGCTCGACCTTGAGGAGGGCGGCGGGAGGCGGCAACTGCCCACATTGCGGCAGTGAGCAAGGGACGAAGGCAACCTCATCGGCTTTGTGAGAGAGAACAGCGGGGACCCCTGATCGGGACGTGCCGACACTGGTTTTCGCCGTCGGCGACGGACACCGCATCTACACTAAGCATCCACCCCTTCCCCAAGCGGACGTGATCCGCCGGGATGTTAGAGATGTGGCCACAATCGTTTTGTGCGAGAGAGTGTGAAGAGAGCAACCCCAGAAAGCAACCGTGTAGGCTGGCCCATCCTGACTATGTATATAGTGGAGCGGTTTCCTTTTCTCTCCATATGAACCTATCATATTGCGTACGTGCCACTAAAGAAAAAAATATTTATAAATGACACGGCACCTACTACTGTTCTCCTATAACCTTGCGCTTGGCATCTCCAAAATATTAACCTTGCGATTGGCTCTTCGCCTCTTCGGGAAGTCGATCAATAATGGTAGTGCAGTATATATCGTTCTGGCTATATGAGACCGAATGAATTGCTGCACGTCCACCACGTAGGCGAGGGTCGAGGGGCGAGGGAGAGTGCTACTACATACGGAGCAAAATGAGTGAATGTACACTCTAAAATACGTCTATATACATCAGTGTTTGGAGTATGTACTAGTAGTTCATATTGAAATCTACTAAGGACATATATATTCCAAACAATATGATATAATCTCTATAACCAAGGTAGTAGGGACGAGTAGTAAATGGAGGGAGTAGTAATTTTTTCTCCTCGTCCTGCGAGCCACCGCGCGCATGGGCGAGGGAGGAGCAAGCTTCACCTCATCCTGCGAGCCACCGCGCCCGTGGGCCGGGGAGACGGCATACTAAGCAAGCTTCTCCTCGTTCTACGAGTTGATGGGACACATCAAAAGTACTCCAGTGTATAGAGCCTTGCTTCTAAGGTAGGCCCCACATGGTTTGCCTCTTTTTTTAATTTAACATAACACGTCAAGTCACAATTTGTTTGTTCACCCGTGGTAGACGATCCTCCCTCCACCAAGTGGACAACCAGTACACGTGCCAAATTACCACGTGGGCTGCCTTTTTCGTACAAAAATGAGCTCCACCGTGTACCCGCGCGGGTGTGGTTGGGAAAGAGACGGGAGTACGTGCGCCGTGCATGCACCTCTTCTCTTCGTGCACGTCCCCCACCTACGTGGGTGTGTGTGAGAGATACAAACCACGTTCGTGAGTGTTTTTTGTTTTGTGGTGGGGGTGGAGGTGGGGTGGGGAGTTGATTTCGTGAATTATTTGTGGGAATATGTGTCGGTGACATCTCAAACAAAATTTTGCATGCAATGTGTGTGAAATGGAGGCCTATCCATATCATACATAGAGGGTCGGGCAATCCACGAGAAGAGAGGGAGGGGTCATATCTATCGATAGAGCCAAAGAGAGGATCAAGTACGGGTGGGTGCGAGATCGATGAAGAGAGCCATTGAAATTGCGTGTGTGTGTGTGTGCAAGTCAAAGATAAAGGGCGACTGGCCTACCGGAACGTTAGAGGGCACATGTCAAGTTTGTGTGTGGCAGGGAGACATGACTAGAGCGCTTGATGTATCGGTGTGTGGGGGGGGGAGGGGTGGGGGGAGGGGTAGGCAGAGGCCTAACTATAGAGGTAGAACGACTCGTATATGTGTTGAGAAGGAGAGACCCAGCTATGTCATGAGGGAGATCGGTCGACAACCATACATAACTGAAGGACGGGAAATATGATGGGACAGAGAGAGAGGAGAGAGAGAGGGAGGGAGAGGGAGGGAGAGGGGTAGAGTGCTGGATGGGTGATGGAGTTGCTTCTCGAAGATGTTGGGAGAGGCCTACTAGACAAACTGAGGGTGGAACTGCAATGTTATCAATAAGAGTGGGGATGTGTTTCTGTGTGTGCCTGTGCGTGATAGATCTGTCGGGACGCATCCATGGATGATGAAGGGGAACCATGTGTTTGGTAAGCAAACCTAACTAGATCGGTAGATCAATTGTTGTTTGTCGGAGGAAGGGAGAGACACAACTAATGAGGTAGATCGATCGATGTGTGGGTAAAAACGAGTTATAAGGACCTAGCTGGCTATATGTATAGCGAGAGATCGGTCGGTGTACTTTCATTTGTTAGAGGCAAATAAGGCCCAGCGAGACGGATAGACAGAGAGAATGGAGCTAGGAGGTGGTGTGAGAGGCCCAACTACTAGCTGGATAGGGGGAGGAGTGTGCGGTTGTGAGATCGATTAAAAGAGGGGTGAGAGTTTACACGTGTGTCTGACCATATGAGAGACACGAGGCAAGGACACATAAAGGAGGAGATTGAAGTTGTGTGTGTATGTTGTAGGCATGCATTGCTGGAGAGGTTTAACGATTGGTGTGTGTCGGAAAGGAGTTGTGGAGACTCTGGGAGAACCACCTAAAGGAAAAAATGAATGTGCCCGGTAGATAGAATGCCGAGGGAGGGGGAGGGCAAGGAGGGCGTGTGCATGCACGAGAGAAAGTTAGTGGTAGCTACAAAGGTTAGAGGACTGTGTGGGTGTAAGAGACTAACAAAGATCATAATTTGATATGAAAGCGGATTCATATATTTGAATAGGAGATCATAGTGTTATAAACATTGCATGCATGAATATAGCGGTGATACACGTGCTTTGCACATGTTATACCATAATGTGATAATGCATGGCGTTTGCAACTCGCAGCTAAATGCCGAACAATCTAAACCATACTATACATCAAACAATCTCACATTTTATTTGAATTTGTGATAATGTGCGGCGTTTGCAGCTTACAACTAAATATTGAGCAATCTAAACAATACTATATATCAAACATTCTCACATTTATTTGAATTTGTGGTAATGTGTGGTGTTTGCAACTCACATCTAAATACTTGTAGGCGTAGGGGGCGGGGCACCATACATAATGTGATAAACACATTATACATATGAGACATGGTTTAGATTATGAAGATCTAGCTAGAGCTAGAAATGTAATGTGATTTGAAATCAAAATAAAGTGGATTCAAAAAATCTAGTTTGAGTTCATATAGTACACATAGTTCATATGTAACTCGATACTGATCATGTGGTGTGCTGTGAAGATAATACACAAACGATGGTTTAACTTGACAATAATGATGATTGTAGATCTTACTAAAATAGAGAAACGAATTCAAATGCTTTGACTTCACAACAATCATTACTGTAGATCTTATTCAAATTTAGTTCATATTGAAGCGGTAGTATATACGTTTGGAATGCACTAAAACGTTCATTTGAGTAGTAGGTTGCATGCATTATACACGTAGCGAAATATTTTAATTGAACATAACATGAATTCAAAGTTTTGAATGACATTTGTAGTGCGCATTGATTTGGAACAGTACACGTTAGGCTTGTTCGGAAATTTCAACCCGCGCCTTGTTAGCCCGAAATATTTAAGATATATCTTTGTCTCATTGTGCTCCGACAACTCCCTCCATCTCAACCCGCGCCTTGCTATTCCGAAATTACAACGCGCGTGAAAACTCCCACCTCTTGTGAAATCCTGACACGCGAAATGCCCGTGGTACCCCTGAACCAAAAGAACTGCCTCAAATCGATGGGGGGTACTTTTGTAACTTACCCCACATTTCGGACAAGCGCTTCTCTAAGCCATGGTTCCCCACTGCATCCCATTCGCCCACCCATTCGTACATCGAGGCCGCGAAAACCCGCGACAAAACCCCACACCTTGCTCCGTCCGCCACCCAGCCGGAGCTTCTTCCCCGACGACGTCGTCCACAGCAACACCTCGACGTCCCTCATCCACCGTACTGGATGAGGATCCGTCGTCGATCTCATCGTCCCGCCGGTTCAGCCACCCCGTCCTCCACCTCCAAGGAGCTGCCCCGACGTTCCCCTCGTCTTTCGCGCCACCTCCATTCCCACACAGCTGTCTTCACCTGCACCACCGGAAGAGCATCATCATCACTGTTTCCTCGGATGAAGCTGCGGCCTAATCGGCGCCACCAAAGAGGTTGTACACTAATCGCCGCATTTTCTTCTTGATTCGATCTCACGGTGCTGCCGACGCTCGGTCCTGAGCCGACACGGCGCGGCTCCATCCACAGCGGCGTCGTCGGCCACTTCCTCCATGGCGTCACTCCCTCGGCGGCGACGTCCACATCAGTAGGAGCTGTTGCTGCTTTAGCTCTCGCTCGCACTGCTGCTCTGCTCTTGCTCTCGGTCCCCTGCCTGGTCTGCTCTTGCTATTGCTCTTGCTCGCGTTGCTGCTCTCGCTCTTGCTCTTGCTTGCGATGCTTCTCCAATTTGGCTACACTTCAATCGACTGAATCGACTTTTGGGTCAGTCGATTTCCAAGGGGTGGGCTCGCCGGGTGAAGAAAGAACCTGCCGCAGCAGGGAGGGGGGCTCGCCGGAGAGGTACCCCACTATCTATCTTAGGGTTCAGGATGGGGGCGGTGGTCGCCGGCGATGGCGGGGCATTGGCGGGGCGGTGGCGTGGGGATCGCCGGAGAAAAATCTCGGCACGGGGGGGCCTAGAGGGATGGCTGGGGCGGCGGCAGACCGGCGGTGGGGAGTGTTTTCAGGGCGGGCGGGGCGGCGCACCGCCGGGAGCGAGCGGCGGGGGGGCTGCTGTTTGGCTGGTGGTGGCTGGCGGCTCAGGGGGGTGGAGGTTGAAGATGAACCGCAGGCCCTTGATTTCATATCCAACGGCTGCAAAATCGACTGACCAGAGATGAAAAAGTCAGTCGACCGACGTGTAGCCTCACCTTGCTAGTGCGTTCAGTTTCGATAGCAAAATTTAGTTTGGACAGTTAGGTTCAGTTTCAACAGTTAAGTTCAGTTTCAACAATTAAGTTCAGAGAGGAGCGGCTGATGTATTTTACATCTAGCACTTTGTGGTTATGTATTTTACGTCATGTATTGGAGATGCTATTAGAATTCCACTCAGGTTAACGTTGTTCGTTGTCTCTCTTGTCCTGCTTCAGCCTCGGCGTCATACAACTCACCGGAGCTGCTCCAACGACGAAACCCTCCATCACAGCGGAGCAGTACCTCGGGCTCCATCTCCAGACGCCTAAGATCTTCTTCCCCTCCTCCGATAGCAAAGTCAGCCGGAGCATCCTCACCGGCCAACCCAATCACGCTAAGATCGACATGGCTTCGCCAAAGAGGTTGTACACTTGTTGCATCTCTTTTTTACTCTATATGTTATATATATTGTCCACTGAGCACACGGATTTGTTCCTTTAGTGTCTCCTTGAAAGAGAAACGTAAGAATTTTAATTTTCACTTGTCCTCCATTTCAAATTCCTATTCATGAAGCACAAGACTAAGAGATAGTAGCATAATAGCATTATAACCGTACATTTTCTTATTGTTTGACTTAATCTCACCATGCTTCTTTGCATCCTGTGATCTTCCAATTGTTGTGAATCAAACACCCAGAATGGCAGAAATCCTGTGTTTTTAAATTCTCTGTTTTGCACATGCATTCCTATCCTATTCCTGTATATTTCCTATCCCTACATTGTTGGAATCCTCCAATTCAAACGAGCCCTTACAGAATTACTTCTCTTACAGATAGTTGTCAAAGAAAACCTTGCGTTGTTTGTCCCGGTCCTGTTGCGCCGTCGTCCACCCCAGCTCAGCTGCTCCAACGACAGAAGGGTCCAGCAGAGCAGGGATCCGGCCTCCAGACTGTCTTTCGCCGCCTCAGATCTTCTTCCCCGCCACTGGCAGCCATGAAAACTACATTACCATTATCAACCGAGCAGATGACCTCGAGGACTACACGGGTCCACAAGAGAGGTCGCACTCTTTCGTGTCTGCTTACGTTATGCATCGCTTAATATTACATGCTACTTTATCGTCCTGTTCACCAATTAGACTCTGAGTCAGCTCCAAACTAATGGTCAAACTTGAGTTTTTAAATGGTTGTGGGGTACATATCGGGGCCGCTATCAATAGTATCTATCTACTATCTGGTTAATCTTCGGTGTCTACTATGAGTTTCATGTTGGGTGGGAAACAAACAGTAAAGAAGCCATTATCTCTATTTATTAACTGAAGCCATTATCTGCCTGCTATTATTGGTTTTGGGTCTATCCACAGGTTGCTACCATTACTCTGGATTTCTGCATGCACTCCTTACATAATCTCACTATGTTTTATTCCTATGCATGACAGTTATTGTAAACAATGGAACTGAACATGTAGAGCAAAAGAGACGATCCTTGTGTGGCAATATAATTTCATGCAGACGTCACTCCATGGTAGGCGCAAAGGCAGCCCCCCTCCACGCATTTCGGATTGTAATCGAGAGGAAGATATCTATTCTGAGGGGGATTCAGAAGGAGAAGATAACATCTATTTACCCCCTGAGGCCTTCGCTCTAACTTGGCATGCTGATGTTGGTTATATCATGCATATGGTGTCTTGCATTGCTTACTTTATACATCAAATATGTCATCTGCTTAGTTTAGACATCCTTTGTGCGAATGTCATCTGTTTAGTTTATTCATCGTTTATGTGAATTATGCAACGCCACCTTGTTTAGCCAGGCATCATATATGTGAATTTTGCAATGCCATCCTGCTTAGCCAGTCATCTTATATGTAAATTATATCAGGCCATCTTTTTTCGTTACATGTTACATTCGTCAACAATGTTAGTACATTCAACTGCTCTTCGTGTGCCTCAGCCATTTGACACGGTGATGGCAAATTCTGGAGTGAAAACAAGGTCTTCTGAGCAGACTATGCTATCTGACGAAGCGCATATCTCGCTGGTTATGGGTAGCTCCTCAGAGGAGGATTTAGAGACAGATGACCATTCCTATCCCCCCCCCCCCGAGGTGTATGCTCTAACTTGGCAGGGTTATGTTGCTCATATCGTGCGTATGGTGTCTCGCATTGCTATGCCATTTGATTAGTTTAGACATGCTTTGTGTGAATGCCACCTGTTCAGTGTCTAATTACCATATATGTGAATTATGCATTGCCATCTTGTTGCAAGACATTATATATGTGAATTATACAATGCTATCTTGTTGCAAAGGCATTATATATGTGAATTATGCAATGCCATGCTGTTTAGCCAATCATCATGTATGTGAATTATAGCATGCTATCATTTTTTTTGTATTACGTGTTCCATTTGTCGACAACATTTGTATATTCAACTACTCTTCCTGTGCATCAGCCATTTGAAGCGGTGATGGAAGTATCTGAAGTGAAAACAAGGTATTCAGATCAGACAATGCTACCTGCTGAAGCAGACATCTTGCTGGCTACAGAGAGCTCCTCATAGGAGGATTCAGAGACTGATGACCAGTCCTATTTCCCCCCTGAGGTCTATGCTCAAACTTGGCAGGGTTATATTACCCATGTCATGCATGTTGTCTTGCATTGCTTAGTTTTTACATCATATATAGATTGCCATCTTCTTACTTGCTTACTATATAAATCATATATTTGAATTATATCATGCCATCATGTTTACATAGTACATACACATCATCTATCTGAATTATGGCATGGCAACCCATTTAATAAAGACATCATATAGTTATATCATCTCATCCTGTTTAGTGTTTACAGTCGTCATATTTAGAATTATGGCATTCTATCCATGAATGTATGTGAAATATAGTTATGTCATGTCATCCTATTTACATAGTCTCATATTTTGAACTATGTCTTTCCATCTTTTTTAGTTAGCCATCATAATGTGAAATTGTGTCATGCTATCCTGTTTAGTTAGCCATCATATATGTGAAATTGTGTCATGCTATCCTGTTTGGTTAGACAACATAAATATGAATTATTTCATGCCCTCTTTTGTTCTCCACTATCCATTGCACCTTTCTATCATACAATGTCTATACTTTCAATTACGTTTCTTGTTTATCAGCCATTTGAATTGTAGAGCGTGATGGCAGTATCTAAGGGAGTAACAACACGGTCTTCAGAAAAGATAGTGCTACCAGTTGATGTAGATAGAACCATGGTTGTACTTGCGCAAGGACCAGATCCACCACACATAACCCAGACTCTCGCAGATTGTACCCCTACCTAGTTGGACAGAGAACCAGCTACACCCCTTTTAACCCCAACCCCGGGAGATAGTAACCCAGTTCCAGTTGACACAGCACCGTCTCCACCATAGAGCACCCAAACACGAGCGGTTAGTAAGGGAACTGCAATGCCCAAAGCACGAGGACCACCACTCTGAATCCCAACTCAATGCTTAAAGGAGAAGAAGATTTGTTCTCAGGTCAGGTTCTGTAGCTATGGTTCATACTCCTTTGCTCTTGCATTACTGTATTTACTCATACCAACTATTTTCAAATTTGAAGGATGGAATTGAAACTCCAATGGTGCAATAGGTATGTTTTAAACCTGTTTCTTTAACTGGTTTGCTGTTGTAACCTGCTCTATGTTGATTTCAGTTTCAATTGAATAAATAGTTATGTTCTCATGTCATGCACATTACAGGTGTTGTTATTGCTCTATAGTTACCCACACTTATATTATGTCTATTCTGCTTTGTCTTGAACAAATATTATTTGAACTGTGTCTCTATCTTGATTTGGCAACAAAATAGAATGATATAGACCATAAAGTGACCATGGCACATAGATATATGTTTGTTTCATGTTGTTATCCTGTCCACTTTACTACTGAACTCATTTACCAAAATGAGTTTCATATACAACATGGTAAACATGTGATGTGTCTGCTTGTTTCTCTTTTAGAATGCAGACAAAATACTGGAGAACAGTATCGCGTTATCCAATGGTAAAGGAAGTAATGCAGATAAGGTTCAAGATAGTGATACATCCTTGTTGGTCTCCAAGAAAGCTGATAAAAACTATCTTGACGACAGTGAGGGAACCCAAAAGTCCTGTCTTGATGTAGTATTCGAGTTACTGGCCACTACTGCTGGCACAAGCTCTTCGAACTCGTTGCCTGAATCAGTTCATCTTCTTGAGTCTCAACTTCAAGTTGAAAGACATCGATCAGATGTGCTACGACAGGAAGCTGAAGGACTGAGGAAGTCCCTGCAGAATTCAGATGCATATTTTCTAGTGCAACAGCAAGCGCTGGAGGATTTAAGCGCCAAACAAGAGAAAGTTAATAAGCTTGCTAAGCATCTTGCCAGCATTATGGGTACCCAGGATATTGTTTCTTGAGATCTTTTGAAGTGGTTTCAGTTCTGGATTTGTTTTGCTGCAGCGTTTATTTGCGCTGGTCGCCAACTTTGACAACCAGTGTATATGATATGCTGCTTTGTTCCCTATATTTGCACTGGTGGCGAACTTTGATGCCCAGTGGATGTAATATGTGTAACAGCCGTGATAGCCTAGCATAAGTTGCTTGCTTATTTATTTCCTTGTTGTCTTGTTTATTTGTTTGCTTGTAGTCAGTGCAGTTCTTTTTAAAACTAGGCCACAATAACCATGGGCTAATATTTATTGTAGTGACACTGGGCCTCCTACGGGCCGTAGAAACAGTGGGCCTTCTAAGGGCCGTAGAAATAGTAGGCCTTCTACGGGCCATAGAAACAATGGGCCTTCTACGGGCCGTAGAAACAATGGGCCTCCTACGGGCCGTAGAAACAATGGGCCTTCTACGGGCCATAGAAACAATGGGCCTTCTATGGGCCATATCATCAATGGGCCTTATACGGGCCGTGTGACCATAACGGGCCATCATTAATAGGCCGTATTTGATGATGCTATGAAAATAGCCCAACGTATTAAGGAACACAAACGGGCCGATGTAACCACGGGCTGAATTTGGCCCACAAGCAGAAAATGACAGTAACGGGCCGTAAGTAAACGAATGCTGGAAATGAGCCCAAGAATAAATGGGCTCTGAGAAGGCCGAAAGATAACATTTGCTGGAAATGGCCCAACTGAATAACGGGCCCTTAATGGGTATAAAGTGATATACTGTTCATTACGGGCCAGTTTCACCATGGGTCGTTAGTGGGTGTAAAGTGATACACTGTTCATTGCGGGCCAGTTTCACCACGGGCCATTAATAGGCCAAGAGTTACATAGGGCCTCATATGGGCCGAAAGACGTCATGGGCCATACATGGCCAGAAGTGAAAACGGGCTGGAATCATATTGGATGGCCCAGATGACGCTACTGGGCCTAATTCGGATAGGGCTAACGAGCCTTGGGTTAGCGGGCTATAAATGGGCTATATGCGAACAGGCCGTTAACAGGCTTTCCATGGGGCGGCCCGCCACCTTTTGACCAAGTCAAACGGGCCGGCCTTTTCACAGGAATGGGCCTCTGTTGGGCCGTGCCATGTGTCGACGTATCATAGGCGCCTTCTGTCCAATGAGTGGATGACATCTGTCCCAACGGTGAGCCGACACATGTTTCCTCCAGCCAATGATGATTTTACACGTGGAAAATCCCCATTGGTCGGGGATGTTAACGGGTTATCGGATCCAAAACCCGACCTGATAGCTTAACGGCGTTCCGTTACGGTGGATGCCACGTGTCGGTCACCCTTGACGAAAGCAGTTCTGTGACGCGCGATTTATCATCATGGAAGTGGACACTTCCGTGATGATAATTTTCATAATGTCATCGAACACTTCTACGACAGCACAGGTATGACTATCTTGATTCTGTCATAAATTTGTCATGGATGTACATGCATGACAAAAAACGCGACCTACTGTGACAAACACATATCATCACGAAAGTGTATTTTTTTTGTAGTGGAACCAAGAACAATAAAATCAGTAGGGTATTTTATTTTTCCCACAGAAGACTTCAACATCTCTAACTATCCCAATTGGTGATATAGTATCTCTATTGGCAAGCTTAATAGTAACATCAATATCTTATATATCTGAAGGTGCAATAACATTCATAATTTCTTGATATAAGGTAAAAGGAATTGTACTCACACTAGCACCGACATCACATAAGCCATGATAACAATGATCTCCTATTTTAACAGAAACAACAGGCATGCCAACAACAGGTCTATCTTTATCTTCAATATCAGGTTTAGCAATTCTAGCAGCTTCATGACAGAAATAACAGGTGTAGGTGTAGGTGTAAATCTTTAAACATAGCAATACTACATTCAACTTTAAAAAAAATTCATGGGGTGCAGGTGTTCTAGTATAACTCTTACGAACCATAGTTGAATCTTTAGCATGTTTCTTTATCCTAACAGGAAAAGGAGGTTTCTCAATATAAGCAGTGGGAACAATAGGATCAAAATTATAAATAATAGTTTCTTCTTCAACTTTCATAGTTTCTACTACTTTCAAATCAATGGGAGGATGATATTTAAACCGCTTCTCCTTAGGGAGATCAACATGAGTAGCAAATGATTCGTAGAAAGAAGCTACTATCTCAGAGTCAAGTCCATATTTAGTGTTAAAATCATGAAAGGCATCGGTATCCATAAAAGATTTAACACAATCAAACTTAAGGTTTATACCTGACTCCTTACCTTTGTCGAGTTCCCAATCTTCAGAGTTGCGTTTAATTCTTTCCAATAAATCCCATTTGACTCAATAGTCTTCTTCATAAAAGAACCAGTACAAGAAGTATCGAGCATGGATTGATCATTATGAGAAAGCCGAGCATAAAAATTCTGAATAATAATTTCTCTTGAGAGCTCATGATTGGGGCATGAATATAACATTGACTTAATCCTCCCCCAAGTTTGAGTGACAGTTTCTCCTTCATGAGCCAAAAATTATATATATAATTCCGATCACGATGAACCAGATGCATAGGATAAAACTTCTGATGAAATTCCAATTTCAATCGGTTGTATTTCCAAGATCCAATATCATCACATAGCCTATACCATGTCAATGCCTTTCCCTTCAAAGATAAAGGGGAGACCTTCTTCTTGACTTCATCATCGGGCAAACCTGCAAGCTTAAATAATCCATAAACTTCACCCACATAGATTAGGTGCATATCAGGGTCTAATGTTCCATCTCCTACATAAGGATTAGCTAGCAGTTTCTCTATCCTACCTACACGAATTCCATAATAAATATATTCAGTAGGTTCAGTAGGTTGAGGGGCAACTCTTTTCTCTTTCGGTCAGGGTGAAGATACCCCGAACAAACCCCTCAAAGGATTATTTTCCATAACAAGTGCAAGTAAATTTCAGCACACTATATAAATGTTTCCTTAACAAATTCCACTTACCAAAGGCGCTTCACTCAACGGCAACGGCGCCAGAAAAGGGTATTGATGACCCACTGATACGTCTCCAAAGGATTATTTTCCATCACTGGTGGCCATCTTCATCATCCCGGCACTCTCCATGACAAGGAGGGAGTAGTTCACCCTCGGGGCTGAGGGTATGTACCAGTAGCTATGTGTTTGATCTCTCTCTCACCCTATTCTCTCTCTCTCTCTCTCTCTCTCTCTCTCTCTCTCGTTTTCTTGATATGGCACAATCTTGATGTACCGCAAGCTTTGCTATTATAGTTGGATCTTATGATGTTTCTCCCCCTCTACCTTCTTGTAATGGATTGAATTTTCCCTTTGAAGTTATCTTATCGGATTGAGTCTTTAAGGATTTTAGAACACTTGATGTATGTCTTCAATGTGCTTATCTATGGTGACAATGGGCTATTCACGTGATCCACTTGATGTATGATTTGGTGATCAACTTGCGTGTTCTATGACCTTGTGAACTTATGCATAGGGGTTGGCACACGTTTTCGTCTTGACTCTCCGGTAGAAACTTTGGAGCACTCTTTGAAGTTCTTTGTGTTGGCTTGAATAGATGAATCTGAGATTGTGTGATGCATATCGTATAATCAAACCCACGGATACTTGAGGTGACATTGGAGTATCTAGGTGACATTAGGGTTTTGGTTGATGTGTGTCTTAAGGTGTTATTTTACTACGAACTCTAGAGCTGTTTGTGACACTTATAGGAATAGCCCAATGGATTGATCAGAAAGAATAACATTGAGGTGGTTTCGTACCCTACAATAATCTCTTTGTTTGTTCTCTGCTATTAGTGACTTTGGAGTGACTCTTTGTTGCATGTTGAGGGATTGTTATACGATCCAATTATGTTATCATTATTTAGAGAACTTGCACTAGTGAA
This sequence comes from Triticum dicoccoides, assembly GCF_002162155.2. Classification (NCBI taxonomy): domain Eukaryota; kingdom Viridiplantae; phylum Streptophyta; class Magnoliopsida; order Poales; family Poaceae; genus Triticum; species Triticum dicoccoides. The sequence goes on from NC_041381.1 coordinate 425,194,728, forward strand.
AGTATTAAACCTAGGCCTTGTTTCCAAGCATTGCAATACCGTTTCGCTCACTTTTGTTACTAGTTACCTTGCTGTTTTTATAGTTTCATAATACCAAAACCTATATCTACCATCCATATTATGCTTGTATCACCATCTCTTCGCCGAACTAGTGCACCTATACAATTTACCATTGTATTGGGTGTGTTGGGGACACAAGAGACTCTTTTTTATTTGGTTGCAGGGTTGTTTGAAAGAGACCATCTTCATCCTATGCCTCCCACACGTTGATAAACCTTAGGTCATCTACTTGAGGGAAATTTGCTACTATCCTACAAACCTTTGCACTTGGAGGCCCAACAATGTCTACAAGAAGAAGGTTGCATAGTAGACATCACCCACAAGTATAGAGGATCTATCGCAGTCCTTTTGATAAGTAAGAGTGTCGAACCCAATGAGGAGCAGAAGGAAATGACAAGCAGTTTTCAGCAAGGTATTCTATGCAAGCACTGAAATTATCGGTAATAGATATATAGTTGCGTGATAAGGTAATTCGTAATGGGTAAAAAGTAACAAAAGTAACTAAGGTGCAGCAAGGTGGCCCAATCCTTATTGTAGCAACAAGCCTGTATGAACTCTTATATAAAACAAAACACTCCCGAGGACACATGGGAATTACTATCAAGCTAGTTTTCATCATGCTCATATGATTCACGTTCCTTACTTTGATAATTTGTTATGTGGGTGGACCGGTGCTTGGGTGATGTCCTTCCTTGGACAAGCCTCTCACTTATGATTAACACCTCTCGCTAGCATCCACAACTACAAAAGAAGAATTAAGATAAATCTAACCATAGCATGAAACATATGGATCCAAATCAGCCCCTTACGAAGCAACACATAAACTAGGGTTTAAGCTTCTGTCACTCTAGAAAACCATCATCTACTTATTACTTCCCAATGCCTTCCTCTAGGCCCAAATCATGGTGAAGTGTCATGTAGTCGATGTTCACATAACACCACTAGAGGAAAGACAACATACATCTCATTGAAATATCGAACGAATATCAAATTCACATGATTACTTATAACAAGACTTCTCCCATGTCCTCAGGAACAAACGTAACTACTCACAAAGCATATTCATGTTCATAATCAGAGGAGTACTAATTATCATTAAAGATCTAAACATATGTTCTTCCACCCAATAAACCAACTAGCATTAACTACAAGGAGTATCAACACTACTAGCAACCCACACGTACCAATCTAAGGTTTTGAGACAGAGATCAGATACAAGAGATGAACTAGGGTTTGTGAGGACATGGTGGTGATGAAGATGTAGATGGAGATTGACCCGCTCTCAACAAGAGGATTGTTGGTGATGACGATTGTCGTGGTTCTAAGTCTGACAGTAGTGTAGGGGGGTACTAATGGAGAGGCAAGATCCTAGCTATGGAGTAGTTGTATACGCGAGAGGTTTACGAGTTCAGGCCCTTCTCGGAGGAAGTAACAGCCCTACGTCTTGGAGCCCAGAGGTGGTCGACTGGATTATATGCGTATGAGTTACAGGGGTGCGAACCCTTTACACTAAGGAGGGGGGTGGCTTATATAGAGTTCGCCAGACCCCTCCGGCCCTCAGTTATGCAGGGTTTAAGATACATTAAGGTTGGGCGTTACTGGTAACGCTATACATAAAGTGTTATGATGACCATAAAAGCTACTTAATGACCGACCGTTGGCGTGCAGAGTGACTTTAGATCTCCTGGCCGTCGAGTGTTTGGCTTCATGGTTGAGTGTTTGGCTTCACGGTCGAGTGTCCTCGAGTCCGTCGAGTGGAATACTTCTGAGTCGATTGACAGGTGGTTTCTTCTAGAGGTGTCCTTGGGTAGGGTATTTTGGACAGGTCCATGACCCTACCCTAGGTACATGGCTTCATCATTAGCCCCCGAATGGATCGAGGTTTGAGTGAGGAAGGAGTTGAGAACTCTTCCGACCCATTTTTCGTGCTATGAGTATGTCTTGTACTGGATCAATGAACTTTAGGTGATGGCACCAACTTCTTTTTCTGTCGCCTTGATCCATTCTTTGTATTCGTCGAGTGAAGTTTTCACTTGGAGACCTCCGAGCGACAGAGCGGAGGAGATCTTTTCATTTGACGATTTGTTCTGCAACCCGCGGATTTCGCGGGATTCGAATTTTGAGAAGCGCGCGGGGCGGAGCGAGGCCGCAGCAATCGGATGGGATAAGGCAAGGACGCCTCAATCTCCACGCCACCTTTTTCGCCACGTATCACGCGTGCGACTGTTGCGGGATTTGACAGGATCGTCTGGGCCTACATGTCAATCACTCGAAAGCGACCTTATATAAAGCGCCGGATGGGGGGTTTTGAACAGTGCGCCCTCATTCGTCCCCTCTCTTCTCCAGACTCCTCCGCCGCGTTCGTTCCTGCCCCAGCGTCGCTGCTCCATGCGTGCCTCGCCGGCGACGATGGTGAAGGAGAAGACGGCGGCCCTGGAGCGAGCGAAGAAAGCGACGGCAAAGGCGACGGGGAGGGGAACCAGTCGGAGCGGATCTACATCGAGGACAGGCCTGCCACCGGGCTGGATCCAAGGCGATTGGATCCGCTCGACGATTAGTCAAGCAGATCTTGACGACCTAGCCGACGGAGGGCTGATCCCCTATGGATCGGTGCGGCTCCCTGGGAGGGAGTCAGAGTCCCAGCCACAGGAGGGTGAGTGCGTTCTCTTGGCCACCCACGTTGACCGCGGGTTTTCATTGCCGCCCCACCCTTTCTTCCAGGGATTTCTAAATTTCTTTGGGGCACAACTCCACCACTTCACACCCAACACCTTTGTGTACCTCGCTGCTTATGTGTCTTTGTGCGAGAATTTCTTGGGTTGCCGGCCCCATTGGGGTCTTTTCAAGCACATCTTCACCTATCGCTCCCAGACGGTGAAGAAGGCCAATCCGAGTGACGAGAGGACACACGTGATTCAGATGTGTGGGGGACTTGGGGTTCAGTTGAGAGGGAAAAGCTCCTTTCTGACTATGATTTTGCCTGACTCCGTCCGTGGACGGCAGTCGATCTGGTTCTACTGCAAAGACCAGCCGACGCCAGGGCAGTCGACTGGGCTCCCTCCCTTTTCCATGGAATGAGTGAGGAAGCCCTCCTCTTTGAAGGTGGTCCCGGAAGAGAAGGCACAGGTGAAGGTGTTGGTCGAGCGTGTCGTGCAGCTCATCCGCGACGGGGTGACTGGCATGGACCTCTTGGAGGTCTTCCTCCGACGACGCATCCAGCCGCTCTAGGCTTGAGATTATCCAATGTAGTTGTATTTTGGCACTGAGGACACCACTCGGATTCATCCGGAGGAGATTGACGCTGCCACACTGGAGCGATGGATGGCGAGCATCACGGGGAACAAAGACAACCCCCGAGGAGCCAAGAGGATTGTCCCACTCGACCAATCATATGAAGTAGACAAGGTCCTATTCTGCATTTCCGACTGCGATTCCGCTTTCTCCATTCTGTTTGCTTAAAATCAGTCGACTGACCTTTGCCTTGTTTGTTGTCTTCTAGGCTACGACTGAGATGTACTCGATGCCCAACGGGGAGCAGGAACAAGCCGGGGAGGGAGAGGCGAGTGGAGGTGAAAGTGAGGAGGAGGAGTGGCAATCTGACGGCGAGGGAGAAGAGGTTGAAGACGGCTCCAGCGAGGAGGAGGGGGAAATGGAAGTCGATCCTCCTTGCACGGAAATGCGGTCCAAGCTTGCCCACGACCCCGCAGGTGAGTGTGGCAAGGCGGTCGCGCCTGTTGTGCAGTCGTCCAAGCGTCCTCGGGCGGCTTCTTCGGCACCGACTGAGAAAGCGCCGAAGCAGCCGAAGTCCTCAAAGCCGCCGAAGGCCTTGCCCAAAATGAGAATGGTCATTCCCACTATGTTCGGGTAACAGCAGAACTTGCGTTTCCTTGTTTAGCTCGGACGAACTTCTGGTCGACTCATCTACTGACCGACTGATTTCTGGAATCTGCAGTGCTGCTACTTCTGAGACCTCCGCCAAGAACGACGACCAGGAAATGGAAGACGCAGCCACCTCCAACCCTGGTACGCTCTCTAGCATTTTCACTTTTGGTCGATTGGGTTTCGTTTCTGACTCTGGATTTATCTTGCAGCTCCTCACCATGCCATTGATCTCCCTGATGATGATGACGAGGTGCCACTGAGGGCGAGGAAAAATAGAAAGGCGCCGGCTGGCAAGGCCACTCGGACTGCATCAGTGCCTGAGGTACTGGTTCAAGAAGGTGGCGATGTCACTCGGTATTCTGTGACCTTTGCTGTGTCGCTGACGAGTGCCCGGCCTTCGTCGTCGACTGCTTATCCGCCCTCCCTTTTCGCCACACACACCACGTCCCAGAGGACCAAGCGGGTGCTGCTAAGGAGGCTATACGCCAGGCGGGGATTATGATGGAGCAGGTGAAGGCGATCCGGGAAGCCAGCCAAGCGGCTTATGATGCGAGCTCAGCCCTTCAGAGCAATGTCCAGGTTAGTTGGTCACCGCCTGTTCTGTTAGGATATGATATCTTAAGACTTTCTTTCTGAAGATCTTTGAGTCTGTACACCCACTGGGTGCATCGATTGATGTTTTGAACTGGTGGGGGCACGCTGAGTGCACCCACTGGGTGTAGTCTCCGAGACTATGGTCGACTGCTGGTAGTCGACTGTAGTCTTTGTATTTTGAATTTCCTCATTCCAACTTCTTCAGTCGATCTGGTCGGACCATGTCGAATGGAATCTTGGAACTGGTGGGGGCACGCTGAGTGCACCCACTGGGTGTAGTCCCCGAGACTACGGTGGACTGCTGGTAGTCGACTATAGTCTGAAGGTCTTTTTTTTTGTAGATCATGATGAGACCAAGACTAACTACTGGCAGTTAGCTGTGGTTCTGGAACCATAATCTCTTTGTTCCTTTCGGTCGACTGATTGGATCGAGTCGATAAAACTAGTGGGGGCACGCTGAGTGCACCCACTGGGTGTAGTCCCCGAGACTACTGTTGAATATTTTGATTCGACTGTAGTCTTAAAAATGTTACGTTTTTTCTCTTAGTTACTCGGAAGCAACCTCTCTTTGATATCTGTCGACTGACTCTTTGCAGAAATCTTGCGAGCTTGTGGCTCGTTATACTGAATTGGAAAAGAAACATATCCAGCTCGACCTTGACTTGAAACTTGTTCAGGAGAACTTTTAGAAGGCGAAGGACGAGGCCAAAGGTACAATTGGTGAAAACTTGATGATTGTTTTTATCCTTCTGCCCATTATTATTCTGACCTCTTTGTCATTTTGCAGAAAAAACGAAGGTGACTCTAAACAAGAAGGACCAGGAACTTGCTGAGGCGCAGAAGGCAGATTTGGACAAAACGAAGCTTGCGGAGGAGAAGTTGGCTTCAGTCAGCAAACTTGAAGAAGAGAATGCTAACCTGAAAGCTGCTCTCGACGCGGCTAACAAGGATGTCAGCCATCTAGGAGGGCTCGCCAAGAAGCTATTCATCATGCTTGAGGGTAATCTTTCCTGCCCGACTGACTTGTAATCACTGACCTGTCATAGAACTGCTGGCTTATCCCTGAGTTGTGTTTACAGAATTCTGCCAAAACTTCGAGGAAGAGACCAGTCGAGTGGAGACAGGCCTGGATCCTATCAACTCTCCTGTGAAGGACGAAACTGCCATGAACGTGCTCCGACTAGAGTCTCGTGTCGCTGGTGTGGTTGACTATCTTGCTCGACTGAAGGTTGCGGCGTCGCGAATCGACATGACACTCTAGCCAAGGGAGACGCTTCAGAATGACCTCGAGTCTCTGATGACTCGACTAAATGAAGTTCCAGGTCGAGTGCAAGAATGGAAGAAGTCTTCCGCCAGGTGTGGTGCTGATGTTGCTCTGTCTTTGGTCCGTGTTCACTGCAAGGATGCACGAGAGGAAAAGCTGGCGTCCCTCAAGGTGGCCAATACCAAGAAGCATGACTTCCAATCTTTCATGGAGACCTTCATTGCAGCTACCACTCGGATTGCAGATGGAATCGACCTGGACCAGTTCGTCGTGCCTTCTAGTCCTCCATCGGAGGAGTACAAAACTTTTATGCTTGATGCCTTAAGTTTGCCTCGGAATGCCGAGTGGTTTTGTAACCGATAAACTTTAACAGGCTTGATGCCTGAGCACTTCTGGACCTGTAGGATGCTATCTGAACTTGGCTTTGCCGTTGAATATGTTTGCATTTTCCTTCGAGCGAACATTGTCTTCACTCGGTATATATTTTAGTGTTTGTGACGCACTCTTGCAGGTAGGGATGGAGCACAGATGGCAGTCTACCTGCGTCCTTGAGGATCGGGATGGAGCGCACATTGTATTTGTGTCGTAGCTCCGAAGGAGAAGGTAGCAGTCGACCTGCACCTCGTCGTCCTTGCAGAGCGCACATTGTATTTGTGCCGTAGCTCCGAAGGAGAAGGTAGCAGTCGACCTGCACCTTGTCGTCCTTGTAGAGCGCACATTGTATTTGTGTCGTAGCTCCGAAGGAGAAGGTAGGAGTCGACCTGCACCTCGTCGTCCTTGCAGAGCGCACATTGTATTTGTGGCAGAGCTCCGAAGGAGAAGGTAACAGTTGACCTTCACATCGTCGTCCTTGCGGATCGAAATGGATTTCATACTTAGGCGAGTATTGGACTGCGGCTAAGCCCCCGAGTGGGAGGTTTGCTCTCCACTCGGTAGGATTTTAAACACTTAGGCGAGTACTGGACTGCAGCTAAGCCCCCGAGTGGGAGGATTGCTCTTCACTCGGTAGGATTTTAAACACTTAGGCGAGTACTGGACTGCAGCTAAGCCCCCGAGTGGGAGG
>NC_041381.1:425201778-425226016 GCF_002162155.2 Triticum dicoccoides
GGGAGGATTGCTCTTCACTCGGTAGGATTTTAAACACTTAGGCGAGTACTGGACTACCGCTAAGCCCCCGAGTGGGAGGATTGCTCTTCGCTTGGTAGGATTTTAAACACTTAGGCGAGTATTGGACTGCAGCTAAGCCCCCGAGTGGGAGGATTTTTCAAACTTAGGCGAGCACTGGGCTGCAGCTAAGCCTCCGAGTGGGAGGATTTTTCAAACTTAAGCGAGCACTGGGCTGCAGCTAAGCCTCCGAGTGGGAGGCAGACTCTCCACTCGATAGGATTTTTCAAACTTAGGCGAGCACTAGGCTGTAGCTAAGCCTCCGAGTGGGAGGCAGACTCTCCACTCGGTAGGATTTCAAACACTTAGGCGAAACAGATTCGCAGCTAAGCCTCCGAGTGAAAGACTTGCTTGCCACTCGGTAGGAAATTTTTTTACACACTTAGGCGAAACAGATTTGTAGCTAAGCCACCCACTGGGGGATTTCTTACATAAACAAAAGCAACAACAATTAATGGGAAAATTATAACACTTTTGTCTTTGATAAACAAACTATAGGAGTACTTTTATTACATCTCATCCGAGTGAGTACTTAAGTGTAAAAGGGGCGGAGCAGATCCGCATTCCAAGCTCGTGGCTCATCAATCTGGCGACCGACATTGTAAAGACAGTATGCTCCATTGTGAAGAACTTTTGTGACGATGAAGGAGCCTTCCCAAGTAGGGGCGAGTTTGTGTGGCTTCTGTTGGTCCACTCGGAGGACCAAGTCTCCTTCTTGGAAGGCTCAACTCTTCACGTTTCTGGCATGGAATCGACGCAAGTCTTGCTGATAGATGGTCGATCGGATCATGGCCGTCTCTCTTTCTTCTTCTAGAAGGTCTACTGCGTCCTACCGGGCTTGTTCTGCTTCATCTTCAGAGTAGAGCTCAACTCGGGGTGCGTTGTGAAGCAGGTCACTCGGAAGAACTGCTTCAGCCCCATAGACCAGAAAGAATGGAGTTCTCCCAGTCGACCGACTAGGAGTAGTCCTCAATCCCCAAAGAACTAATGGAAGTTCGTCGACCCACGCGTCTGCTGCGTGTTTGAGATCACGCATCAACCGGGGTTTCAGCCCTTTGAGAATTAGGTCATTTGCTCTTTCTGCTTGTCCATCCGACTAGGGGTGGGTGACTGAAGCGTAGTCGACTCGTGTGCCTTGAGAAGCGCAGAAGGCTTCGAATTGGTCAGAATCGAAGTTTGACCCATTATCAGTGATGATGCTATGCGGAACTCCATATCTGAATATCAACTCTCTGATGAAGCTGATAGCAGTGTCGGCATCAAGATTCTTGATAGGCTTGGCTTCGATCCACTTGGTGAACTTGTCGACTGCCACCAGTACATGGGTGAAGCCGCTCCTGCCAGTTCTCAGTGGTCCAACCATATCTAATCCCCAAACAGAGAAGGGCCAGACGATTGGAATGGTCTTCAGGGCGGAGGTGGGCTTGTGCGACAAATTGGAGTAGAACTGACATCCTTCACACTTGTCGACTATCTCTTTCACCATTTCATTTGCTCTGGGCCAGTAAAAACCCGCTCGGTATGCTTTAGCCGCAATAGGCCAAGAGGACGCATGATGACCACAGGTCCCCGAGTGGATGTCATTAAGAATTATCCGACCCTCTTCTGGCGTTATACATTTCTGACTGGCTCCAGTCGCGCTTTCTCTGTACAATTGTCCCTTCATCACAGTAAAGGCCTTGGATCGACGGACGATCTGTCGAGCCTCTTCTTCATTCTCTGGGAGCTCTTTCCTTAGGATATACGCGATGTATGACACTGTCCAGTCGGGGGTGATAACCAAAACTTCCATGACCAAGTCAACCACGGCTGGGACCTCGACTTCAGTCGGATCCGTGGCACTTTTTGGCTGCGGGGCTTCTTCGGTGAAAGGATCCTCTTGAACCGACGGTGCGTGGATATGTTCCAAAAACACACCACTGGGAATAGCTTCTCTCTTGGAACCTATCTTTGCCAAATCATCAGCTACTTGATTTTTCAGTCGGGGTATATGATGAAGCTCTAACCCCTCGAATTTCTTCTCCAGCTTTCTTACTGCATTGCAGTAACCAGTCATGGCTGGACTTCTAACGTCCCACTCCTTCATCACTTGGTTAACCACCGAATCTGAGTCGCCGTAAACTATAAGGCGATGGACACCGAGTGAAATGGCCATACGCAACCCATACAAAAGTGCTTCATATTCTGCTTCGTTGTTGGAGGAATCAAAGTGAATCTGGAGTACATATCTGAGCTTATCTCCTCGGGGGGAAACCAACACTACCCCAGCACCGGAACCATTCAGCATCTTAGAGCCATCAAAGAACATGGTCCAGTGCTCCGAGTGAACTTGAGTCGGCAGTTTCTGTTCAGTCCACTCGGCGAGGAAATCTGCTATTGCTTGGGACTTGATAGCTTTCTTTGCCTCAAATCTGATATCCAGGGGAAGGAGTTCAATCGCCCATTTTGCCACTCGACCAGTTGCATCTCTGTTGTGCAGAATCTCTGACAATGGGGCGTCGCTGACGACTGTAATGGTATGGTCAGAGAAGTAATGAGCAACTTTCTTTGTGGTCATATAAATCCCATATACAAGCTTCTGATAGTGAGGGTATCTTTGCTTTGATGGGGTCAGAACTTCAAAAATATAATATACTGGGCGCTAAACTTTGAAGGCTTTTCCTTCTTCTTCCTGCTCGACCGTAAGTATTGTACTGACAACTTGTCCTGTGGCTGCAATGTAAAGCAGCAAAGGCTCTTTGCTGATCGGGGCAGCAAGCACCGGCTGGGTGGAAAGCAGGGCTTTTAGCTCTGCAAACGCTGCATCAGCTTCAGGAGTCCACTCGAACTTGTCTGACTTCTTCATCAGTCGATAAAGAGGCAATGCCTTTTCACCGAGACGAAAGATGAATCGACTTAAAGCGGCCAAGCAACCAGTAAGCTTCTGAACATCGTGCACACGCACAGGTCGTTTCATTCGGAGTATAGTGCCCACTTTCTCTGGATTTGCATCGATTCCTCGTTCGGAAACGAGAAAACCAAGTAATTTTCCGCCGGGAACTCCGAATGTGCACTTTGATGGATTAAGCTTGATATCATACCTCCTGAGGTTGGCAAATGTTTCAGCAAGGTCAGTTAGCAGGTCGGAACCTTTCCTTGACTTGACCACAATATCATCCATGTACGCTTCCACATTCCGACTGATTTGAGTGAGTAAACACTTCTGAATCATCCTCATGAATGTGGCTCCGGCATTCTTGAGGCTGAATGTCATGGTGACATAATAGAAGCACCCGAATGGGGTGATGAAAGCTGTTTTGATCTCATCGGGTCCATACAGACGGATCTGATGGTACCCAGAATAGGAGTCTAAGAAAGACAGTCGCTCACACCCCGCAGTCGAGTCGACTATTTGGTCGATGCGGGGGAGAGGAAAATGATCTTTCGGGCAGGCCTGATTGATATGTTTAAAGTCAATGCACATGTGAAGTGACTTGTCCTTCTTGGGGACCATGACAACATTGGCGAGCCACTCGGATTGGTAAATTTCATGGATAAACTCTGCTGCTAAGAGCCGAGCCACCTCCTCGTTGATGGCCTTCCTTTTATGGATGGCGCACCATCGCAGATGTTCTTTGATAGGTTTTGCCTTTGAGTCGACTCGTAGACGGTGCTCAGCCAGCCCCCTGGGAACACCCGGCATGTCAGAAGGTTTCCATGCAAAGATGTCCCTGTTCTCACGGAGGAACTGGATGAGCGCTTCTTCCTATTTGGGGTCGAGCGTTGTGGAGATATTAGTCGGAGCAGCATTGGGGTTGGTCGGGTGGATGTGAACCGGTTTTGTCTCACCGGACGACTGAAATGCTGGTTCCGTAGCAGGCTTCTTGGCTTGCAACAAATCACTCGGGTCTGCATTTTTCTGGTGTTCCTGCCACTCTTCTGCTACCATCTGAGCATCGGCAATCTTTGAGCCCTTCTGAAAGCACTCTTCCGCCTTCTTCCGATTGCCAGTAACAGTGATCACACCTTTAGGGCCAGGCATCTTCAATTTGAGGTACACGTAGCATGGTCGAGCCATAAAACGTGCATAAGCTGGCCTGCCCAAAATAGCGTGGTAGGCACTCTCGAAATCCACAACTTCAAATGTCAACTTTTCTTTACGGAAATTTTTGGAATCACCAAAAACCACATCAAGAGCAATCTGGCCGAGTGATGCAGCCTTCTTGCCAGGAATGACTCCATAGAAACTCATGTTGCTGGTACTGAGTCTGGACATCGGAATGCCCATCCCTTTCAGTGTCTCCGCGTACAGTATATACAAGCTACTGCCACCATCCATCAACACTTTAGTCAGTCGAGTGCCTTTGACAACTGGGTCGACCACCAGAGCTTGCCTCCCAGGGGTGGATATGTGTGTCGGGTGATCAGACTGGTCGAATGTGATGGCAGTCTGAGACCATTTCAGATAATTGGGTGTTGCCGGCCCAACCATATTCACTTCTCGGTTGATAACTTTCAATCGACTTTTGCTTTCAACGTCAGCAAAAATCATCAGGGTGGAATTGACCTGGGGATACCCATCATCACTATCCTCTTTGTCATCAACTTTGTCCGACTCCTTTTCCTTATCCTTGGGTTGTTTCCCTGGAATTGCTGGATCAAGAGCCGACACTGTCGAGTGGTATGTTTCGGGTAAATGAAGTTACCCTCTTCATCTTTCTTCGTGTGGATGTGGCATGGAAAATCCATCACGTCATTTCCCTCCTTGTCTTTCACCTTCTTAGGGTTTCAAGGCCCTTTGGGCTTCCCTTTAAACTTTCCTTGAGTCACGGCTAAGGCTTCTCCAAGAGCAGCTGGCTCGGCTTTCTGTTTCTGCTTCCGACTAGAGTTCCCTCCTCCGGTTTCGTGGGCGACTGACTTGTGCTTGCCACTCCGGAGCCGATCCTCTTCTTCACCATTGGCATACTTGATGGCTATCTCCACCATTCGACTCAGAGACATGTCTCCGATTCGACCGAATTTCAGGTTCAGCTCTCTGTACTTAACGCCTTCCTTGAAGGCACAGACTGCCTGGTGATTAGATACATTTTCTACCGTGTGATGCAATGTGATCCATCTCTGGATGTAATCTCTCAAAGTCTCATTCGACTTCTGCACACAAGTTTGCAGCTCTGTCAATCCTGCTAGTCGCTTGCAAGTTCCTTCAAACATTCTGACAAACACTCGTGAAAGATCTTCCCAAGTGTAAATGCTGCTGGGTGCTAACTGATTCAGCCATGCTCTGGCTGAGCCCTCGAACATAAGGGGTAGATGCTTCATGGCCACCTTGTCATTGCCGCCGCCGATCTGAACAGCCACTCGGTAGTCCTCAAGCCAAGTATCAGGCTTGGACTCACCAGTGAACTTACTGACTCCAGTCGCCAACCTCAAGTTGGGAGGAATCACCGCGGCCCTGATGGCTCTGCTAAAACACTCTGGTCCTGAGACATGCACTCTGCTGCTGGTGGGCAAATCTCTATCGTGACCCTCTCGGTGAGCTCTGTTCCTGTCAACTAGACCTTGAACGATGATGGATCTCGCATCAAAGTCTGGTTCCCTGGGGTCGACTGGAATCCTTCGCCCAACACTGTGCTGGCGTCTATCATCCTGCTGTTGAGGCATGTACGATCCGCCCCTTGGGAGAGGGGTGGGCACTCGACGTCGATCATCGCGATCGATTCGGTGATCGTACTGCTCACGGTTCTTGTACTGATCATGCCGGTCTCCACACCCTTCGCGCCTTAGGGGTGATCTGGGGCTGTGAGCCGACTGGACTGTATTTGCAGCTACGGATCTGCTGTGAATCCTATTCTGCGACAGCGATACAGCTAGATTTTGATCCCCTGCTGCCCGGAGTAAATCTCTGATCTACATCAAGCCTCTGCCAGCCTCTGACTGGGAAGGCTGAATCGACTCTGTGATACGGGCCGCAACTGCTAAATTCTGAATCGGAGTTCGGTATACCTGAGTCGGTGGTGGGAAGAGCTGACGTCGACTGGAGTCCGGAACCCGTTGCCATGCACGCTTGTCGAGTGCTCGTTGAAGGTTCTCCAGTCGAGTGCGCTCAGCCAAGTTGGCCAAGCGCGCGTCCTCTAAGGCACGAGCCTCAGGGGTTTCTCCAACGATAGGAGTGTGTAGCGCATCCATGTTCCGGCAGCGAAGATCTTCCCTCTGCAGTGAATTGAGGGGCTCGGGGAGATACTCCTGATGAGCATGCGACGGATCGCCTCCGCCATCGCCTCCTTCGACGCCGGGAAAGCCGGGAGGACTGCGTGGTCCATCGACCATCAGAACCTCCGCCGCTGGATCACTGCTGTCGCACTCGGATGTAGTCTCTGCGGAGCCAGTCGACAGGTCGAACAAGCCGTAGAGAGATTCGTCGGGCTCGATTGCCACGACTTGGGGGTGGCCGACTGGCGGGCCACCGCGTGCCTCACCCACCACTGAAGCCTCGACCGACCGGAGCGCTTGCGTCAGCGGGAAGCAGGGATGGAGAATGACATAATGACCGACCGATACTGGGTCGACGGTTGCCGCAGGAGGACGTCGCGGATGCACGCACGAAAGTGCGTCGCTCCGCGGACTGGGAGCGCGTCGACGTCGAGCGGAGCCTCCTGAAGCCAAGCAGAGTCGTCGGCGACGAACGTGAGCGCGCCGAGACGGATCTCGCGGCCCTCAACCAAAACTCCGCCTGAAACCATGATGAAGGAGATCGGAAAAATTTGCAACTTCTCCAATAAGTCGCTAAGACACCTGCCCCATGGTGGGCGCCAACTGTCGTGGTTCTTAGTCTGACAGTAGTGTAGGGGGGTACTAATGGAGAGGCAAGATCCTAGCTATGGAGTAGTTGTATACGTGAGAGGTTTACGAGTTCAGGCCCTTCTCGGAGGAAGTAACAGCCCTACGTCTCGGAGCCCGGAGGCGGTCGACTGGATTATATGTGTATGAGTTATAGGGGTGCGAACCCTTTACACTGAGGAGGAGGGTGGCTTATATAGAGTTTGCCAGACCCCTCCGGCCCTCAGTTATGCAGGGTTTAAGATACATTAAGGTTGGGCGTTACTGGTAACGCCATACATAAAGTGTTATGATGACCATAAAAGCTACTTAATGACCGACCGTTGGCGTGCAGAGTGACTTTAGATCTCCTGGTCGTCGAGTGTTTGGCTTCATGGTCGAGTGTTTGGCTTCACGGTCGAGTGTCCTCGAGTCCGTCGAGTGGAATACTTCTGAGTCGATTGACAGGTGGTTTCTTCTAGAGGTGTCCTTGGGTAGGGTATTTTGGACAGGTCCATGACCCTGCCCTGGGTACATGGCTTCATCAATGATTGCTTTGATTTCCCCCTCCCGGAGGGAAGTTTCCCTGATAGAACAGTTCTCTTGGAGCCCTAGGTTGGTTCTGCCTAGGTTCCGCCTCGATACGACGGCGCCTCGTCCCGAAAGGTTTCTTCTTATTATTTTTCAGGTCAAAACACACCATATAGCAGAAGATGGGCACCGAAGGCCTAACATGAGGCTCACAAGGCAGGGGCGCGCCCCCACCCTGGTGGATGGCTGGTGGCCCCCTTCTAGTGCTTTCTTTGCCCAATATTTTTTATTAATTCCAAAATGACTCTCCGTGAAGTTTCAGGAATTTTGGAGTTGTGCGGAATAGGTCTCTAATATTTGCTCTTTTTCCAGAATTCCAGCTGCCGACATTCTCCCTCTTCATGTAAACCTTGTAAAATAAGAGAGAAAAGGCATAAGTATTGTGGTATAATGTGTAATAACATCCCATAATGCAATAAATATCAATATAAAAGCATGATGCAAAATGGACATATCAGCTATCAATCTTGTTGAGTTTGGTTCACTTTCGTTTTGAGTCACTAAAATTTCAGAATTTTTCAGTGGTAGAAAATAATGAGGAGATTGTTGAGAGGCTCTTCGAGCTGGGGTTCGAAGGAAAATTAAAATGAGGAGAAGAAGGAGCCCAAGTACAACCTTCTTCGCACCAAAGAGGTTCGGCCGTGTGAATGGCCAAGTGATGCATTCTTGGAGGCAGCCAAAATTTATGAGGATTTCTATTATTTGGCTGGGAATGCAGGCATCACCAACTTCCTCCATGATAAGTGTGAATAATACCTCCTACTCACTAATACTTTCGTGAAAAAATTTCACTTTCATGCTAGGAAATCACCACCCACGGTAGAGTTTTATTTATATGATGAGCATAAGGAGATGACGCTTTATGACTTTTGTGAGGTTTGCAAATTAGCTTATGAGGGCAGCGTCGACGAACCACGTCCTAGAGATGTGGAAGATTTTATTGATGAAGTTGCCATAGGGGAAGGTAGAAAGGTGTTGAAAGAGAGAGTGGCTAGTTTATATTTTTCCTGTTTTACGGTATTAATCATTATTTGCTGGGAGATGTTTAATTGGTCATGCAGAGAGTGGAGTACTTAGTGCCCTTGACCTCGCTATTTTATGCCATGCTTTACTTCGTGATAGAAATTTTAGTTTGGGCACTATGTTGCTTGACGGTTGAGTTTAAACCATTCAAAGGGTACTATCTTTGGAGGTATCTATGCTTCCCGTCTTGCTAGACGCTTTGAGATACCCATTAGGCACATGAGAGAGAGGAGAAGCTTCTACCCACTATGTACTTAGATTATGACAGTATGGTAGCACATGATTTAATTAGAAATGATAAGGACAAGAGACTTATCTATAACCTGGTATTTAGTGAGAAGACTTGTCAGATTATTACCTTGCCTGCACCTTCTTTGTTCGATATTCATTCAGGCAGGTACCTCATCATGCCCGCGGACATTTATGCATACTGGGAGTGGATGCGATCCCAAGTTCATGAGCCAGGGCCATCACCTGATCCATATCAGCAGTCTATTTATCATTGGGAGCCGCAGGAGCTCGCTAACCAGTGGAACCCCAGGATCCTCCTCAGTACACCTGAGAGGGCTACTTTGATCCATGGGCCTAGACCAACTTAGGCAAAAAGCCTAAGCTTGGAGGAGTACGTATTTCTCACCAACATTACATTCATGTGCACACATTCATTCCAGTTGTCGGTGTTTATAATTTTTATTATATTATACATGCCAGTTTATAATCTTTTTCCGCTTTCTTCTTGTGTGTTTGAAAAACTTTGAGAAAAACCAAAAAGATTCCTCGTTCTTCTTTTGCTTGTTGGGAGCTTTCCCGTGTAAATTATTTTTCTCGTCCTTGTTTTACTTTCTTCAGAAAAACAAAAATTCCAAAAACATTTGAGTGTGTTTCTTTGAATTTTTTTTATTTTCTTTTTGGGTCGAGAGGAGAAGACCATGATGAAAATGTGGAGTGGCTCTCATTTGCATTATTGTTGATCTAACAAAGAGCTCATATTACCTTGTCTTCTCCTTTGACTAAATGTTTGCAGATTCCAGCTTAGTCCAATGCACGTGCACTACTATTATTATCCACACCGCTCGGTCGTGCAAGTGAAACGCAATAATGATGATATATGATGAAATGATTGGGATGAGGAAAAGCTGGTATGAACTCGACCTATCTTGTTTTTGTAAGTATGATTAGTTCATCGTTCCTGAATCAGCCCATTATGAATGAAACATGTTTGCAATGACAATTATAGATAATAGTTACTCATGACATGCTTAATTAGCTAGGAGTTTATAATGGTTTACCTTGCGTGCCAACATGCTTCTAAAATGGTTGTGATGTAGTATGATAGGATGGTATCCTCCTTTGAATGATTCGAGTGGCTTGACTTGGCACATGTTCACGCATGTAGTTGAAACAAAACCAACATAGCCTCCATGATATTTATGTTCATGGTGATTTATATCCTACTCATGCGTGCACTCAGTGTTGGTTAATCTCAATGCATGTTTATGACCATTGTAGCTCTATAGTTGGTCGCTCCCCAGTCTTTTGCTAGCCTTCACTTGTACTAAGCGGGAATATTTCTTGTGCATCCACTTCCATAAACCCAAAGTTGTTCCATATGAGTCCACCATACCTACCTATATGCGGTATTTACTTGTCGTTCCAAGTAAAAAATTGCATGTGCCAAACTCTAAACCTTCAAATTATAATCTGTTTTGTATGCCCAAATCGCTCATGTAGTGACTAGGGGCTGTCAGTATCTTCCATGCTAGGTGGGTTATTCTCATGATGAGTGGACTCCGCTTGTCATTCGCAAGAAAATGGCTGGTAATTTGGATGCTCACTACCATGCTCAAATCAAATCAAAATATAACTTCAAACAAAACTCCCCCATGATTGTTGTTAGTTGGACGGTACCCGTTGTTTCGGACTAGCCATGGAATGTGCTTGTTGGTGGTACGGGAGTAAAAACATTACCATTCTGTTTGGGAACCGCCTATAATGTATCTAGTATGGAAGACACCGAGATCTCTTGGTTGTTAAGTTGACAATGGAAGCATACCGCTAAAAATATTATTTATCTCTGTTTCAAAAACTCGAGCTCTGGCACCTTTGCAAATCCCTGCTTCCCTCAGCGAAGGGCCTATCTATTTACTTTTATTGTTGATTCATCATCCTCTTATAAAAAGCACCAGTTAGAGAGGGCCACTGTCATTTGTATGCATTGTTATTAATTGATATTGAGTATGACTGTGACTGGATCTCTTTTACCCCGAATTACAATATCTAGTCAGTCCTTGATCTTCGGGGGTGCTCTGCATTTATGTTTTGCAGTCTCAAAAAGGGCTAGCGAGATACCATTTTGTTATATCATATCATGATTGTTTTGGAAAAGTGTTGTCATCCAAGATCTATTATTATTGCTTGCTAGTTGATTATGCCATTAATATGAGTAAACGTGAGACCTAAATGTTATTGTGAATATGGTTAGTTCATGATCTTTGCTGAAAACCTGAATGATGGTTATACATATTTACAACAACAAGATCAAACAGAGTTTGTAAAAGTTTTTCTTTATCACTTTTAGTTTATCAATTGAATTGCTTGAGGAGAAGTAATGGGTTAAGCTTGGAGGAGTTGATATGTCTCCATCGTATCTACTTTTCCAAATCTTCTGCCCTTGTTTTGGACTCTAATTTGCATGATTTGAATGGAACTAACCCGGACTGACGCTGTTTTCAGTAGAATTGCCTTGGTGTTATTTTTGTGTAGAAATAAAAGTTCTCGAAATGACCTAAAAATCCCCGGAGAATATTTTTGGAATAAATAAAAGATATTGGAAAAATAATCAACCGAGGGGGACTCACCTGCTGTCCACAAGGGTGGAGGGCGCGCCCACCCCCCTAGGGCGCGCCCCCTGCCTTGTGGGTCCCTTGGACCTCCACCGACCTCAACTCCAACTCCATATATTCACTTTTGGGGAGAAAAAATTTAGAGAGACGGATTCATCGAGTTTTACGATACGGAGCCGCCGCCGCCTCTTGTTCTACATCGGGAGGCCAGATCTGGAGTCCGTTCGAGGCTGCACAGAGGGCAAATCGATGCCATCATCATCATCAACCTTCCTCCATCACCAATTTCATGGTGCTCACCGCCGTGCGTGAGCAATCCCATCGTAGGCTTGCTGGACGGTGATGGGTTGGATGAGATTTATCATGTAATCGAGTTAGCTTTGTTAGGGTTTGATCTCTAGTATCCACTATGTTCTGAGATTGATGTTGCTATGCTTAATGCTTGTCACTAGGGCCCTAGTGGCATGAATTTAGATCTGAACCCTTATGTTTTCATGAATATATTTGTGTTCTTGATCCGATCTTGCAAGTTGTAGACACCTGTTATGAGTTATGATCTGCATAACCCAAGGTGACAAAAATTGGCATTATTTTCGGTGATTACCGTAGTTTGAGGAGTTCATGTATTCACTAAGTGCTAATTGATAACCCACAAGTATAGGGGATCGCACCAGTTTTCGAGGGTAAAGTATTCAACCCAAATTTATTGATTCGACACAAGGGGAGCCAAAGAATATTCTCAAGTATTAGCAGTTGAGTGGTCAATTCAACCACACCTGGATAACTTAGTATCTGCAGCAAAGTATTTAGTAGCAAAGTAGTATGATAGTAATGGTAACAGTGGCAAAAGTAATGATAGCAGTTTTGTAGTGATTGTAACAGTAGCAACGGAAAGTAAATAAGCAAAGCACTATATGTGAAAAGCTCATAGGCATTGGATCAGTGATGGATAATTATGCCGGATGCGATTCCTCATGTAATAGTTATAACCAAGGGTGAAACAGAACTAGATCCAATTCACCAATGTAATGTAGGCATGTATTCGGAATATAGTCATATGTGCTTATGGAAAAGAACTTGCATGACATCTTTTGTCCGACCCTCCCATGGCAGCGGGGTCCTAATGGAAACTAAGGGATATCAAGGCCTCCTTTTAATAGAGAACCAGAACAAAGCATTAGCACTTAGTGAATACATGAATTCCTCAAACTACGGTCATCACCGAGAAGTATCCTGATTATTGTCACTTTGGGGTTGTCGGATCATAACACATAATAGGTGACTATAGACTTGCAAGATAGGATCAAGGACTCACATATATTCATGAAAACATAATAGGTTCAGGTCTGAAATCATGGAACTCGGGCCCTAGTGATAAGCATTAAGCATAGCAAAGTCATAGCAACATCAATCTCAGAACATAGTGGATACTAGGGATCAAACCCTAACAAAACTAACTTGATTACATGGTAAATCCCATCCAACCCATCACCGTCGAGCAAGCCTACAATGGAATTAGTCACGCACGGCGGTGAGCATCACGAAATTGGTGATGGAGGATGGTTGATGATGACGACGATGACGAATCCCCCTCTTCGGAGCCCCGAACGGACTCCAGATCAGCCATTCCGAGAGAGATTAGGGCTTGGCGGCAGCTCCGTATTGTAAAACATGATCAAACTTTCTCTCCAATTTTTTTCTCTGCGAAGCGGAATATATAGAGTTGGAGTTGAGGTCGGTGGAGCTCCAGGGGGCCCATGAGGCAGGGGGTTCACCCAGGGGGAGGGGGCGCTCCCCCCACCCTTGTTGACAGGGTGTGGGCCCCCTAGCCTTGATTTTTTTGCCAGTATTTTTTATATTTTCCAAAAGTTATCTCCGTGTATTTTCAGGTCATTCCGAGAACTTCTGTTTTCTGCACAAAAATAACACCATGGCAGTTCTGCTGAAAGCAGCGTCAATCCGAGTTAGTTTCATTCAAATCATGCAAGTTAGAGTCCAAAACAAGGGCAAATGTGTTTGGAAAAGTAGATACGTTGGATATGTATCAACTCCCCCAAGCTTAAACCTTTGCTTGTCCTTAAGCAATTCAGTTGATAAACTGAAAGTGATAAAGAAAAACTTTACAAACTCGGTTTGCTCTCGTTGTTGTAAATATGTAAAGCCAGCATTCAAGTTTTCAGCAAAGATTATGAAGTAACCTTATTCAGAATAACACTTAGGTCTCATGTTTACTCATATCAATGGTATAATCAACTAGCGAGCAATAATAATAAAACTCGGATGACAACACTTTCGCAAAACAATTATAATATGATATAACAAAATGGTATCTCACTAGCCCTTTCTGAGACCGCAAAACATAAATGCAGAGCACCTTTAAAGATCAAGGACTGACTAACCATTGTAATTCATGGTAAAAGAGTTCCAGTCAAGTCATACCCAATATAAACTAATAGTAATGCATGCAAATGACAGCGGTGCTCTCCAGCGGGTGCTTTTTAATAAGAGGGTGATGACTCAACATAAAAGTAAATAGATAGGCCCTTCACAGAGGGAAGCAGGGATTTGTAGAGGTGGCAGAGCTCGATTTTAAAATAGAGATGAATAACATTTTCAGCGGTATACTTTCACTGTCAACGCAATAACTATGAGATCTCGATATCTTCCATGCTACATACATTATAGGCGGTTCCCAAATAGAATGGTAAAGTTTATACTCCCCAACTACCAATAAGCATCACTCCATGGCTTGCTCGAAACAACGAGTGCCTCCAACTAGCAACAGCCCTGGGGGGGTTGTTTCATTATTTTGATTTGCTTTGATCTTTTTGATCATGGGATTGGGCATCCCAGTTACCAGCCATTTTCTCGTGAATGAGGAGCGGAGTCCACTCCCCTTGAGAATAACCCACCTAGCATGGAAGATACAGACAGGCCTAGTTGAAACATGAGCTGCTCGAGCATACAAAATAGAATTTCATTTGAAGGTTTGGATTTTGGCACATACAAATTTACTTGGAACGGCGGGTAAATACCGCATATAGGAAGGTATGGTGGACTCATATGGAATAACTTTGGGTTTTATGGAGTTTGGATGCACAAGCAATATTCTCACTTAGTATAAGTGAAGGCTAGAAAAAGACTGGGAAGCAACCAACTGAGAGAGCGACAACAGTCATGAATATGCATTAAAATTAATCAACACCGAGTGCAAGCATGAGTAGGATATAATCCACCATGAACATAAATATCGTGAAGGCTATGTAGATTTTGTTTCAACTACATGCGTGAACATGTGCCAAGTCGAGTCACACAATTCATTCGAAGGAGGATACCACCCTATTATACCACATCACAACCATTTTAATAGCATGTTGGCACGCAAGGTAAACCATTATAAGCTCCTAGCTAATTAAGCATGGCATAAGCAACTATAATCTCTAATTGTCATTGCAAACATGTTTATTCATAATAGGCCGAATCAGGAACGATGAACTCATCATATTTACAAAAAAAGATAGGTCGAGTTCATACCATCTTCTCTCATCCCAATGAGTCCATCATATATCATCATTATTGCCTTTCACTTGCACGACCGAACGGTGTGGATAATAGTAATAGTGCACGTGCATTGGACTAAGCTGGAATCTGCAAGCATTCAATTCAAGGGAGAAGACAAGGTAATATGGCTCTTGGTTAAATCAACAATCATGCATATGAGAGCCACTAAAAATTTTCATTATAGTCTTCTCCTCTCGACCCCCAAAGGAAAGAAAAGAAAATAAAACTATTTACACGGGAAAGCTCCCAACAAGTAAAAGAAGAACGAGAAATCTTTTGGGTTTTCTTTTAACTACTACT
Source organism: Triticum dicoccoides (assembly GCF_002162155.2). NCBI lineage: Eukaryota > Viridiplantae > Streptophyta > Magnoliopsida > Poales > Poaceae > Triticum > Triticum dicoccoides. The sequence goes on from NC_041381.1 coordinate 425,216,949, forward strand.
ACAAGCATGGAAATTGAACTAACTAAATTTTTTTGGTTTTCTTAAGGTTTATCAAACATGCAAGAAGAAAGCTAGAAAAAGAAATTAAACTAGCATGGATAATACAATGAAAGAGTATGAGCACCGACAACTAGAATGAGTGTGTGAACATGAATGTAATGTCGGTGAGAGATAAGTACTCCCCCAAGCTTAGGCTTTTGGCCTAAGTTGGTCTATGCCCAAGGATCGCGGCTACTCTCCCCGGCGTACTGAGGAGTGTCATCAGGATACCACTTGTTGGCGATCTCCTCCGGATCCCACTTATAAGATGATGGACGATAAGGCTCCAGTGGTGGTTTCGGCTCAGGCTCTAAAGCGGATGTCTTGCCTCGATGCGCGTACACAGCCTTCGGCAAGACGAGGTAATGGCCTGCAGTTAAATCAAACAAAGAAGGTGCATGCAAGATAATAGTCTCATTGTGTTTCTTATTAAATCTTAGGTTATACAAGAGCATTTTATCATCATTGTCAATAATAAACTCATGCGCTACCATGCTCCTGTAATCTAAAAAGGTAAGAGGCAGCAGTGTCTCCTCTTTCTCATCATGCCTAATAGGTATCTCGAAATGTTTAGCAAGGCGTGCAACATAGATACCTCCAAAGATGGGGACCTTGGTGCGGTTCAGGCTTAACCGCTTAGCAATAACGGCACCCATAATAAAAGTGTTATCACCAAATAAGGCATGGAACAGAATAATAATGTCAGGAACACTAAAGTTTCCACAGTTTCCACGACCAATTAAGCATCGACTAGGAAATATAGCAAAGTAGCATAAAACAGGAAAATGTATGCTAGTTATTCTTGCATAGAAACCTTCCTCGATTCCCCTACCGCAATAGTGTCAATAAAACCATCCACATCTTTACAATGTGGTTCATCTAAACTACCATAAAAGGGTATTCTACAAACCGCGCAAAAATTACGTAATGACATTTCCTTAGCCTCATCATATAAATGAAAAGCTACTGAAGGTGGTGAATTCTTAGGATAATAGTAAAAGTTTTGCACGAAAGTATTGGTAAGTAAGAGATATTGTTCGACCCGGTCATGGAGGAAGTTGGTGAGGCTTCCGCTACGCGAGGAAGATTATACTTGGCCTTTTATTTCTCCTTAGCTTGTTTATCCTTGGAGCTTTGGCTAGAAGAGCCCCTCAAGAACAATCTCTTCATCTTTTTCTGAAAATTTCTGAAATTTTTAGTAACTTCAAAATAAAAGTGAATCAAACTAAACAAGATTGATAGCAACTACTCCCACAAGTGCCTATAGCCTATATCATGCATTAGAATTACTTGTGACCTCATAAATTTGACATGCAAGCTCAAGAACAGGGCCACCTAGGCAGCAAAAATTTGCAATGAATAAAGCACTAGAACAAAAACTAATTGGACCATTGGAGGAGTCACATACCAAGGAACAATCTCCCAAAGCAATTTTGTGAATGGAGCTTTGAGCAACGAGATCAAAAATCACAGCAAAATGAGCTAGTAGTCGTGCTTGAGCTGGATGGGGATTTTTTTGGGAGGAAGATGGAGTGTGTGGGTGCAGGAATAAGTGGAGGGGGGCCACCATTAGCCCACGAGGCAGGGGGCACGCCCAGTAAGAGTGGGCGCGCCCTGGACCATCGTGGCCAGGTGCTTGCCCCCCTAATGTGTTCTTAGTGCCTAAAATCCTCAAATTTTCCATAAAAATCATACTAAATTTGCAAGGCATTTGGAGAACTTCCATTTTCGGGATATTATTTTATTGCATGGATAATTCAGAAAACAGACATATAATAGTATTTTTGCTTTATTTATTGTAAATAACAGAAAGTAAAAAGAGGGTACAGAAGGTTGTGCCTTCTAGTTTCATCCATCTCGTGATCATCAAAAGGAATCCACTAACAAGGTTGATCAAGTCTTGTTAACAAGCTCATTCCAAATAACATGGAACCGAAGAAATTTCGAATAACACTAGGTTAGCTCAACGGGGATATGAACATCGCCAACAATAAGAATATCAAAAAAAATCTTGACAGTAGGAAGAGGGAATTCAAAACCTCCAATAATGATAGTTGGACTTTTTCCAATAGAATTGATGCTATGAACTTGAGGTTGTTTCCTCAGAAAGTGTACCGTGTGCTCATTACCATTAACATGAAAAGTGGCATTGCCTTTGTTGCAATCAATAACAGCCCCTGTAGTATTCAAAAAGGGTCTACCAAGGATAATCGACATACTATCGTCCTCGGGAATATCAAGAATAACAAAGTCCGTTAAGATAGTGACATTTGCAACCACAACAGGCACATCCTCACAAATACTAACAGGTATAGCAGTTGATTTATAAGCCATTTGCAAAGACATTTCAGTAGGTGTCAACTTATTCAATTCATGTCTATGATATAAAGAGAGAGGCATAACACTAACACCGGCTCCAAGATCACATAAAGCAGTTTTAACATAATTTCTTTTAATGGAGCATGGTATAGTTGGTACTCCTGGATCTCCAAGTTTCTTTGGTATTCCACCCTTAAATGTATAATTAGCAAGCATGGGGGAAATTTCAGCTTCCGGTATCTTTCTTTTATTTGTAATGATATCCTTCATGTATTTAGCATAAGGATTTACTTTAAGCATATCAGTTAAGCGCATACGTAAGAAAATAGGTCTAATCATTTCAGCAAAGCGCTCAAAATTCTCATCATCCTTTTTCTTGGATGGCTTAGGAGGAAAAGGCATGGGTTTCTGAACCCATGGTTCTCTTTTTTTACCGTGCTTCCTAGCAACAAACTCTCTCTTATCATAACATTGATTCTTTGATTGTGGGTATCAAGATCAACAGCAGGTTCAATCTCTACATCATTATTATTGCTAGATTGAGCATCAACATGAACATTATCATCAACATTATCACTAGGTTCATGTTCATCACCTGATTGTGTTTCAGCATCGGAAATAGAAATATCATTGGGATTCTCAGGTGTGTCTACAACAGGTTCACTTGAAGCATGCAAAGTCCTATCGTTTTTCTTTTTCTTCTTTTTAGAAGGACTAGGTGCATCTACATTATTTCTCTGAGAATCCTGCTCGATTCTCTTAGGGTGGCCTTCAGGATACAAAGGTTCCTGAGTCATCTACCAGTTCTAGTAGCCACTCTAATAGCAAAAACATGTTTATTATTTAATTCATCGAGCAAATCACTTTGAGCTTTAAGTACTTGCTTTGCTTGAGTGGTAACCATAGAAGCATATTTGATAATGAGTTTAAGTTCACCTTTAACTCTAGCCATATAATCACTCAAGCGTCCAATCATGTGAGCATTACTCTTTAATTCTCTACCAACACAAGCATTGAAACTTTCTTGTCTAGCCGTAAAGGCATCTTATTCATCTAAACATTGGCTAGGAAATTTAGTAGACGAGATTTCAACCTTATCATATCTATAGAGAGAATTTACCTTTACTACCTGTGTCGGGTTATCAAGAAAATGTGTTCCTTCGACAGGCGGTATATTAAGACCATGTATTTCTTCAATAGGAGGTAAATTCTTAACATCTTCAGGTTTAATACCTTTTTCTTTCGTTGATTTCTTTGCCTCTTGCATATCTCCAGGTCTGAGAAATAGAACTCCCCTCTTCTTCGGAGTTGGTTTAGGAATAGGCTCAGGAGTTGGCTCGGGAATTGGCTCAGGAAGAGTCCAATTATTTTCATTAGTCAACATATTATTCAATAACAATTCAGCTTGGTCGACTGTTCTTTCCCTGAAAACACAACCAGCACAACTATCCAAGTGGTCCTTGGAAGCATCGGTTAGTCCATTATAAAAGATATCAAGTATTTCATTTTTCTTAAGAGGATGATCAGGCAAAGCATTAAGTAATCGGAGAAGCCTCCCCCAAGCTTGTGGGAGACTCTCTTCTTCAATTTGCACAAAATTATATATTTCCCTCAAGGTAGCTTGTTTCTTATGAGCAGGGAAATGTTTAGCAGAGAAGTAATAGATCATATCCTGGGGACTACGCACACATCAAGGATCAAGAGAATTAAACCAAGTTTTAGCGGCACTCTTTAATGAGAATGGAAATATCTTAAGGATATAATAATAGCAAGACTTCTCATCATTAGTGAACAGGGTGGCTATATCTTTCAGCTTAGTAAGATGTGCCACAACAGTTTCAAATTCATAGCCATAAAAAGGATCAGATTCAACCAAAGTAATTATCTCAGGATCAACAGAGAATTCATAATCCTTATCAGTAACAAAAAATAGATGAAGTAGCAAAAGGAGGGTCATGTTTCATTCTAGAGATTGCTGCTTACATTTAGCTAATAATTTCTTAAGATCATATCTATCATTGCAAGCAAGAATAGCTCTAGCAGCTTCTTCATCCATAACATAACCCTCTAGAAAAACAGGCAATTCATACTTAGGGGGAGAACCTTCATCAGCACTATCATCAATAATATCATCTTCAATAATTTCATTCTCTCTAACCCAAGCAAATTGTTCATCTAGAAATTCACCTAATGGCAAGGTAGTATCAAGCATAGAAGTAGTTTCATCATAAGTATCATGCATAGCATAAGTGGCATCATTAATAACATGCGACATATCAGATCATACCAGTAGCAGGTTTAGGTGTCGCAAGCTTGCTCAAAATAGAAGGAGAATCTAGTGCAGAGCTAGATGGCAATTCCTTACCTCCCCTCGTAGTTGAGGGAAAAATCTTAGTTCTTTCGTCTTTCAAGTTCCTCATAGTGATCAGCAGATATAAATCCCAAGTGACTCAAAGAATAGAGCTATGCTCCCCGGCAACGGTGCCAGAAAATAGTCTTGATAACCCACAAGTATAGGGGATCGCAACAGTTTCCGAGGGTAAAGTATTCAACCCAAATTTATTGATTCGACGGAAGGGGAGCCAAAGAATATTCTCAAGTATTAGCAGTTGAGTTGTGAATTCAACCACACCTGGATAACTTAGTATCTGCAGCAAAGTATTTAGTAGCAAAGTAGTATGATAGTAATGGTAACAGTGGCAAAAGTAACGATAGCAGTTTTGTAGTGATTGTAACAGTAGCAACGGTAAAGTAAATAAGCAAAGCACAATATGTGAAAAGCTCGTAGGCATTGGATCAGTGATGGATAATTATGTCGGATGCGATTCCTCATGTAATAGTTATAACCTAGGGTGACACAGAACTAGGTCCAATTCATCAATGTAATGTAGGCATGTATTCCGAATATAGTCATACGTGCTTATGGAAAAGAACTTGCATGACATATTTTGTCCTACCCTCCCATGACAGCGGGGTCCTAATGGAAACTAAGGGATATTAAGGCCTCCTTTTAATAGAGAACCGGAACAAAGCATTAGCACTTAGTGAATACATGAACTCCTCAAACTACGGTCATCACCGAGAAGTATCCCGATTATTGTCACTTCGGGGTTGTCGGATCATAACACATAATAGGTGACTATAGACTTGCAAGATAGGATCAAGAACTCATATATATTCATGAAAACATAATAGGTTCAGATCTGAAATCATGGCACTCGGGCCCTAGTGACAAGCATTAAGCATAGCAAAGTCATAGCAACATCAATCTCAGAACATAGTGGATACTAGGGATCAAACCCTAACAAAACTAACTTGATTACATGGTAAATCTCATCCAACCCATCACCGTCGAGCAAGCCTACAATGGAATTAGTCACGCACGACGGTGAGCATCATGAAATTGGTGATGGAGGATGGTTGATGATGACGACGGCGACGAATCTCCCTCTCCGGAGCCCCGAACGGACTCCAAATCAGCCCTCCCGAGAGAGATTAGGGCTTGGCGGCGGCTCCATATCGTAAAACATGATGAAACTTTCTCTCCGATTTTTTTCTCCGCGAAACAGAATATATAGAGTTGGAGTTGAGGTCGGTGGAGCTCCAGGGGGCCCACAAGGCAGGGGGCGCGCCCAGGGGAGGGGGCGCGCCCCCACCCTCGTGGACAGGGTGTGGGCCCCCTGGCCTTGATTCTTTCGCCAGTATTTTTATATTTTCCAAAAGTTATCTCCGTGGATTTTCAGGTCATTCTGAGAACTTTTGTTTTCTGCATAAAAGTAACACCATGGCAGTTCTACTGAAAACAGTGTCAGTCTGGGTTAGTTTCATTCAAATCATGCAAGTTAGAATCCAAAACAAGGGCAAAAGTGTTTGGAAAAGTAGATACGTTGGAGACGTATCACTAATGCTTTGTTCTAGTTCTCTATTAAAAGGAGGACTTAATATCCCTTAGTTTCCATTAGGACCCCGCTGCCACGGGAGGGTAGGACAAAAGATGTCATGCAAGTTCTTTTCTATAAGCACGTATTACTATATTCGGAATGCATGCCTACATTATATTGGTGAATTGGAGCTAGTTCTGTGTCACCCTAGGTTATAACTATTGCATGATGAATGCCATCCTACATAATTATACATCATTGATCCATTGCCTATGAGCTTTTAACGTATTGGTCTTTGCTAAGTTACTTTTCTGTTGCCACTGTTACAATTGCTACAAAACTGCTACTATTACTTTTGCCACCGTTACCGTTACTTCCATACTACTTTCCTAGTATATACTTTGCTGCAGATATTAAGTCTTTCAGGTGTGGTTGAATTGACAACTCAGCTGCTAATACTTGAGAATATTCTTTGGCTGCCCTTGTGTCGAATCAATAAATTTGGGTTGAATACTCTACCCTCGAAAACTGGTGCGATCCCCTATATACTTGTGGATTATAAAGAGTCAGTCTGAGTATCAGATAGCTATCTCTGGGCCCTCTCGATAATACACATCATAAGCTTGCAAGAAAACAACTAAGGAGTTAGTCATGAGGTGATGTATTACAGAACGAGTAAGGAGACTTACTGGTATTGATATTGAACTAGGTATGAAGATACCGACGATCGAATCTCGGGCAAGTAACATACGGATGGAAAAGGGAATTACGTATGTTGTCATAAGGGTTCGACCGATAAAGATCTTTGTCAAATATGTAGGAGCCAATATGGGCATCCAGGTTCCGCTATTGGTTATTGATCGGATAGGTGTCTCGGTCATGTCTACATAGTTCTTGAACCCGTAGGTCCGCACGCTTAATGTTCGTTGACGATATAGTGTTATATGAGTTATATGTTTTGGTGACCGAATGTTGTTCGGAGTCCCGGATGAGATCACGGACATGACGAGTAGTCTTGAAATGGTCAAGACGTAAAGATTGATATATAGGACGATGGTATTTGGACACCGGAAGTGTTTCAAGACTTACCAGGAAGGAATCGGGTAACCGAAAGGGGTTCCGGGCACCCCCCCCCCCCCCGGGCAAGTTATGGGCCTTATGGGCCAATTGAGGGGACAGGCCAGCCCATAAGGGGGCTGGTGTGCCTCCTCCCTTGTTTGGCCAGCCCTAGGGAAGGAAAAGGGGGAGGGCTAGTGATACGTCTCCAACGTATCTATAATTTTTGATTGTTCCATGCTATTGTATTATCTATTTTGGATGTTTTATATGCATTAATATGCTATTTTATATTATTTTTGGGACTAGCCTATTAACATAGAGCCCAGCGCTAGTTTCTTTTTTTACCTGTTTTAGAGTTTCGCAGAAAAGGAATACCAAACGGAGTCCAAACAGAATAAAACTTTTGTGATGATCTTTCTTGGACCAGAAGCAAACCAGGAGACTTGGAGATGAAGTCGGAGAAGCGACGAGGCGGCCACGAGGGTGGAGGGTGCACCCCCGTACCTCGTGGGGCCCTCAGAGCTCTCCTAACCCAATTCTTTTGCCCATATATACTCTTATACCCCAAAACCATCAGGGGGAGCCACGAAAACACTTTTCCACCACCGCAACCTTCTGTACCCGTGAGATCCCATCTAGGGGCATTTTCCGGCGTCCTGTCGGAGGGGGATTCGATCACAAAGGGCTTCTACATCAACACCATTGCCCTTCCGATGAAGCGTGGGTAGTTTACCACAGACCTACAGGTCCATAGCTAGTAGCTAGATGGCTTCTTCTCTCTCTTTGATTCTCAATACCATGTTCTCCTAGATAGTCTTGGAGATTTATTCGATGTAATATTCTTTTGCGGTGTGTTTGCCGAGATCGGATGAATTGTGGATTTATGATCATATTATCTATGAATATTATTTGAGTCTTCTCTGAATTCTTATATGCATGATTTGATATCTTTGCAAGTCTCTTTGAATTGTCGGTTTAGTTTGGCCTACTAGATTGGTTTTTCTTGCAATGGGAGAAGTGCTTAGCTTTGGGTTCTATCTTGCGGTGTCCTTTCCCAGTGACAGTACGGGCAGCAAGGCACGTATTGTATTTTTGCCATCGAGTATGAAAAGATGGGTTTTTCATCATATTGCTTGAGTTAATTCCTCTACATCATGTCATCTTACTTAATGTGTTACTCTGTTCTTTACGAACTTAATACTCTAGATGCAGGCAAGAGTCGATCGATGTGTGGAGTAATAGTAGTAGATGCAGAATCGTTTTGGTCTACTTGACACGGACGTGATGCCAATGTTCATGATCATTGATATTGTGACGCCCGGGTAATCAAGCAACAGTAACCCTCTGGTAATGATGCCATGTCACCTCGATTACTGTTGATAATATCGCGTTAGTTCGGAACCGATCCAAATTCAAATTTGAATTGAAGTCAAAACAAATAAAGTTTTCAAAAGTCAAAACTAAATTGTTCCTAATGTGTCAAATAATCCATAATAAATGTTGGTGAAGAAATCATCTTTTAATAAAGTACTTAAATGCACTAAATAAACTAAAAATGATGATAAAACAATTATCTAAAATGCTTGTAAAGTAATAAGAAAATGCAAAATACTTTATTTAAAGTGCCAAAATATTTGGGGTTGTGAGCTAGTTAATAACACCAAATTAGTTGTTGCTTTTAAATTTTATAAAACTAAAATAAAATAAAACAGCAAAAGAAAAGCAAAATAAAATGAAAATAAATAATAGAACTAAAACTAAACTAACAAA
>NC_041381.1:425226561-425234579 GCF_002162155.2 Triticum dicoccoides
GTCAGCCGCCCCGTCGCCCTCGACTCGCCGTCCCCCGTCGTCGCCGGACTGCCGCTGCCTCGTCCTCTCCCTCGTCGGAGCTCCCCGACCTCCGTCGAGCCCACTGCCATTCCCCCTACGGCCCCAGTGAGCCTCCGCCTCGCTCCTCCCCTTCCCTCTGCTCGTTCGTCATCGAACGCGCCCGCGCTCAGGGCCGCACTCGCCCCGCACGGTGCGCCATCGTGCGCGAGCACGCACCCGCATCCCCTACGCCGGTCGCGCTCACCATGACCCAGGGTCGTCCGTCCCGCGCACCCCGGCTTCTAGCCTCATACCACCGCGCCCCTGGCTGCGCCCGCGAGTCCACGCGACCGCGGTGCCCCGCGCCCAATCCACCGCCCCCCTGCGCTCCGGCCGGCCTCGTCTGGCCACGCCGTGTCGCCCCGCTCCTGCCATGGCCGGTGACGCCGAGCCACGCGCCGGCGCCCTTCGCCTCCTGGCCGCGGTGCCCTGTCGGACGGGCTGGCGCCCGATGCCCGGTTCCGCCCAGCGCATGCGCGCCCGCTAACCCGTCCCCGTTTGGCCCTCTGGGTCACTTCCAAACGGGACACCCACTAGCCCCAGAATGTTTTTTAAAAAAAGAAATTAAAATAATAATAATAATAAAATTATATATTAAAAATCAATTAATTAACTAGTAAAGAATTAATTAACTTAATTAATTTTGATTAATTAAACTAATCAACTAACTAAACTAATTAATCAGTTAATTAGTTAAGTAAGTAGTTAATGACAGTGGGGCCCACCCCCCAATTAATCCTGTTTAGGTTAATTAAAATGCTTAACTAAAATGTATCACTGACCAGTGGGACCCATTGGTCAGGTTGACCAGTCAACCCCTGTTGACTACTGATGTCAGCATGACATCATGCTGATGTCATTAATCCATTTTCGATTTAAATTAAATAATTAATTAAATTCCAGAAATTCATAAAATCTTTAGAAAATCATAACTTTTAATCCGTAACTCGGATTAAATTATTTTCAACATGAAAGTTGCTCAAAACAACGAGACGAATCCGGATATGCAGCCCATTCATCCGCCACACATCCCTAGCATAGCAAACTCGCAACTTTCCCCCTCCGGTTCGTCTGTCCGAAAACGCGAAACACCGGGGATACTTTCCTGGATGTTCCCACCCTTCACCGGTATCACCTACTACCGCGTTAGGGCACACCGAACACCGTGTATTGCCTTGTTACGCTTTGTGATGCTTTGTTTGCTCTGTTATTTATTGTGTTCCCTCTCCGTTACTTCTTTCCGATAGACGCTGAGACTGTCGGCGACCCCCAGTTCGACTACGGAGTTGACGACCACTCCTTCTTGCCAGAGCAACCAGGCAAGCCCCCCCCCCCTTGATCACCAGATATCGCCTATTCTCCTCTATACTGCTTGCATTAGAGTAGTGTAGCATGTTACTGCTTTCCGTTAATCCTATTCTGATGCATAGCCTGACATTGTTGCTACATCTGTTGATACCTTACCTGCAATCCTAAATACTTAGTATAGGATGCTAGTTTATCATCATTGGCCCTACATTCTTGTCAGTCTGCCTTGCTATACTATTGGGTCGTGATCACTCGGGAGGTGATCACGGGTAAATACTATACATACATACATACTATACAGATGGTGACTAAAGTCGGGTCAGCTTGATGAGTACCCGCAAGTGATTCTGAGTAGGGGGCTGAAAGGACAAGTGGCTCCATCCCGGTAGAGGTGGGCCTGGGTTCCCGACGGCCCCCGATTGTTACTTTGTGGCGGAGCGACAAGGCAGGTTGGGACCACCTAGGAGACAGGTGGGCCTAGCCCTGTTCGGCGTTCGCAGATACTTAACACGCTTAACGAGATCTTGGTATTTGATCTGAGTCTGGCTACTGGCCTATACGCACTAACCAACTACGCGGGAACAGTTATGGTCACTCGATGTCGTGGTATCAGCCGAAGCCTTCTTGACGTCAGCGACGGAGCGGCGCGCGCCGGATTGGACTGGAACGCCTACTCTTGTATAAGAGAGGCTAGGTCTGCTTCCGGCCGCCCTCGCAACATGCAGGTGTGCAATGGGCGATGGGCCCAGACCCCTGCGCGCATAGGATTTAGACCGGCGTGCTGACCTCTCTGTTGTGCCTAGGTGGGGCTGCGACGTGTTGATCTTCCGAGGCCGGGCATGACCCAGGAAAGTGTGTCCGGCCAAATGGGATCGAGCGTGTTGGGTTATGTGGTGCACCCCTGCAGGGAAGTTAATCTATTCGAATAGCCGTGATCTTCGGTAACAGGACAACTTGGAGTTGTACCCTGACCTTATGACAACTAGAACCGGATACTTAATAAAACACACCCTTCCAAGTTCCACAGACAACCCGGTGATCGCTTTTCCACAGGGCGACGAGGGGAGGATCACCGGGTAGGATTATGCTATGCGATGCTACTGGAGATGCTACTTGGAGATGCTACTTGGAGGACTTCAATCTACTCTCTTCTACATGCTGCAAGACGGAGGTTGCCAGAAGAGTAGTCTTCGATAGGACTAGCTATCCCCCTCTTATTCTGGCATTCTGCAGTTCAATCCACTGATATGGCCTCCTTACACATATACCCATGCATATGTAGTGTAGTTCCTTGCTTGCGAGTACTTTGGATGAGTACTCACGGTTGCTTTCTCCCCCCTTTTTTCCCCTTTCCTTTCTTTCTGGTTGTCGCAACCAGATGCTGGAGTCCAGGAGCCAGACGCCACCGTCGACGACGACTCCTACTACACCGGAGGTGCCTACTACTACGTGCAGCCCGCTGACGATGACCAGGAGTAGTTAGGAGGATCCTAGGTAGGAGGCCTGCGCCTCTTTCGATCTGTATCCCAGTTTGTGCTAGCCTTCTTAAGGCAAACTTGTTTAACTTATGTCTGTACTCAGATATTGTTGCTTCCGCTGACTCGTCTATGATCGAGCACTTGTATTCGAGCCCTCGAGGCCCCTGGCTTGTATTATGATGCTTGTATGACTTATTTATGTTTTAGAGTTGTGTTATGATATCTTCCCGTGAGTCCCTGATCTTGATCGTACATGTTTGCGTGCATGATTAGTGTACGATTGAATCGGGGGCGTAACAAGTTGGTATCAGAGCCGACTACCTGTAGGAATCCCCCTTCCACACTCCTTGGCCGAAGTCGAGTCTAGACTTTACAAAACTTTTACTAACATGGCTATGTGGCCCATGGGCCCACGTCGCCATTGGGTGGTATTAGGATCTTTTACTCCTCGTCTATACTCTGGGGCTCTGATCTCTCTTCTATTCGGGTTAAATGATTTTACTAAATCTAACTCTAGGTTCTCATAACTACTTCCTCCCGGAGAGCCACTCGATACAGGTGATCGCCTGATGCACTAGAAGATTCCGAAGTTACTCTCCGATGTTCCCTCGATACTTTGTGCCATCGCTTTTGCAATTCCCTTCCATCGATAAACCCCTATGGATAACCATGTATACCCTCCATTCATACAATGTTTCCCAGTTGATCTTGTTACTGCAAGATACCCCGAAATTCTCGTTGTTGTTCCGAGAATCCTTTGAGCTTAGTGCCTTGCTGTTCTTTGTCACCTGAATACCCTTACGGATAATACCCGCACTTACCGAGTATCCACTCATCCCAGTTGATTCATGTATGTCACCAATCTTCGAAATACCATTTGATCTTCTGAAAATCCTCAGGAGCCTATTGCTCTTGAAATTCTTGCTTGCTTACATTATGGTTAATCCCATAAGTCTAGTAATCTTATTGGCATCCCTTGTCACTATCATTTTGAGTCCGTTGATTCAATATGCTGCGAATGTTCACCATCATCAGTCTAATCCTAGGATTATCTTTCCGGCTCGGACGTCATTTTTAACATGAGCTGGATCTCGACCAATCAAATTGCCATCGATTGTACCCCTAAGCCTACTCAACTTATCCATCCTTGATCAGGGTGTTGCTTCTGATCCCTGGATTTGGAAATCATAATTCCTTTGCAATTGAGCTTTGAGTTAGACAGTTGTTTCTATAATCTGACCTCCTTGCATTCTTTCTTCCTCTGATTGAGTACCGATGCTCACATCAGATCCCTTGTGGACCACCAAAACCTTTTGTCGGATTTTATCCGACAATGTCCTTCATATTCGATAAGCTTGTGAGCCTTTCCTCGGATACATAATGCCTTTGGTAAATCGTATCCTTTGCTTTCTCAAGCATACTCTACTATCGAGTTTGCGTTATTTATTCTCAAAATGTGTGGTATATACTCCTAAGATGCCCCGATGGGTTGAACCTATGCCTTCCTTAATCTGGGTGAACCCGAAAGATTTCACGGGTCATACTTATCTGGTATTGGACCAGGTAAAAACCTTTAACAACTAATGTCATTTTCGAAATACGAGAGGTGAATGAAAGGTTATGCGTTGAACAAGTGGGAGTCGACCTTGAACCCTGTGTTCATGCCTATGGACATGATGTATACCTGATCATGGAAGCTTCTTTTAAAATAATTATCCCCTTATTATAAGATCATCTTGTATCTGTGGACGTGGTTCCGACCATGTTTCTCCTTGATTCCATTTCTCGTGCAAGTTTGATCACTTGTCTTCTGCAAAGCAATACCCTAGTCCAAACTCTACTTTGATATCATGTCGAGTGTTACCCCTGGTATCTCGAGATTATCACGGAACTGCATAACTTCTTATGAGTTCTTCATCAAGTGCTACATTCTCAATGATTACAGTTTTTCATGGGCTCTGAGTTATTAAACACTCAAAGACACCGATAACTGAACCGAGTCTGCACTACGGTTCAACAACTCTTGATAATCTTCTTTAAGTACGAGTTTCTACCCGATCACGCCATTCCTAGCCTGATCGGCCATATCATTATCGTGCAACATTTTAACTGTGCTACCTGGTCCTTCTTTCCGGAGCACAATTTTCGACGTTGAGCTAACCTTACGTCGATCTTCCTCCTCATATAACTTCGCCTTAAAAAAAGTGAGCTTGATTTCGAGTTTGTGTCGTATTTGTGGCTCCAATAATCTTTTGTTGCATCAGTCCTTTTGCTTGATGCAGTCGTTGTTCAATTGCTTCTTCGTGGATTCTCTCGACATCAAATTGTCGTGATCATCATCAACATTTTGACTCCTTCCAGGATATCAATGGAATTCTTGATGATAAGTGCCATCCTCGTTCCTTGGTAATTTCAGTTACCATCAACAACATACTTACCTTCCTTTCATCACAAACTTGTTCATGTTATGGATGCAACTTACTATCCAGCCCGTATTATGATCTACCTTGAAGTATTACTGCCTTTTGTCAAGGATATTGTGAGAATTTCACCACCTCTTGAGAATTCTTGATATAAGTGATACTTCACCATCACCATTCTTTTCTTGGTCCCCGTGTTGTTCCTAACAGGAATACCGACAGATGGACTAGTAATTTTAAAACTTCTGGCAACCTTATTGCTTTGAAGTTAATGGTCAACATTTCATTCTTAGACCATTGGTTATCGAACCGCCATTCTAACATTGTTTGTGCTACCTAGCCCAGATTTCAGGTGCACATTTCAACCAATATTTAATTGTGTATGTTTTCCTCGAGCATACATCATTATACCATTTGATCTGACAAATGTTATCTCCTTGTTCACATAATTGTGGAAATCCATCTTTTCTTAATCTCGATAAATTGCCGCTGATTCCATCAGCCACCCTCTCATCCTCTCCTTGGTTTAATGATGATGAATCCTTGTCTTCAAACTCGCTTCCATAGTTCATTGCCCGAGAATCTTATAATGTTATCTCGTCAATTGCGTTGCACCTTTTCTTCTCAGGCATCCTAAGACAGAGGTTTCCTGACACCAATCGGATCTGAACCTCGGTCAGATATGATGGTTGGAACATATTTCCAAGAGTTATAACATTGGTCTTTATATGACCCGGTAAGATGATGTCATGCCTAGCACACCTGGCCGGAGGACCTATTGTTATAGTTTCCTTTTGGCAAGGTTAGTCATTCTTCCGCGAGGAAATTGTAAGACTTATTCTATAAGTTGTTCCCGATGGATCCTTTGTGTATCCAAAGTTTGATCTTTACCCAGTGACTATGCCAATGCTATCTCGAAACATGTCTGTGGTACTCCGATTTTCAACAAGATCATTTGAAGCCCAATGCTAAATGTTTCCTGCTCAATTATCCAAACACTGTTGTATGGTTAATGTCATGGAATTTCTCTCCCCTTACATAAAGGGTTTTCTACATTATATCCTGTCATGGATATCATGCTCTGCTTGTCCTTGGGAAGGATATGCCCTTGAAATATGTGTTTAAACACATTTTCCTTTCCATTGTTCTGTTTAAAGTGATAATCACATTTTCCATTCCATTGTCTTGTTTAACCTTTCTTGTGGTCTATATGATCTAAGCAGTAATATTCTCCTGCTTATGTAAACACATTGTCGTACAACCTAGTCAGTAAGACCCTGTTACTATTGTAGATGACATTCCAGTAACCACCGATGGACGAGAACTTTGCCTATTGGTCCGCCTCGTTCAACGAGCAGGAAAATGGTTCTCTTCGTCCCTCGCCCTTGGTACCGACATTGTTGTCGACATAACTGATAGGCTACCCTCTGACATGTCTTGCTATCGTGACCGTGTCAACGCCCTTCCTCCTTTTAACCACATGGTGGGCCCATAACCCATAGTTCCACAGGATCGAAACCTGACTCTCCTGTGCACTCCCTGTTCCCAAAGTTATTCCTCGCACGTGGCCTCGTATGTAATTCATGGACCACCATCCTAGTGATTTATTCTGGTAACAGACACAATAACTACTCCCGTTGCTTTCGACCCCTTTCACCCCCTGTTTCAGGCATCGAACGATTGCCTGCCCGCTCGAAACTTCACCTAATACCTCCCTACTTTGCTCCCGATATTTTCTTAAGTTTCAATTTGAGAGTTACTTCCGCCACCTCCCCCGATGTTATCTACCAGATAGACAACCTTGCAGAGGTCCGTTCTCCCGGAATACCCACCCTTTATTCTTTCGTAAGTACGATGGAGTTCCCGAAGAAAAGATGCCGACTTCATCATGATGACTTGAAGCAGAGAAATGAAGACATCAACGAAAGGGATCAACCACTTTGAAAGGGCAGCCAAGACCGAGAAGACTCGTTAGGTTTTTCGCTACCAGCACCTTCCCCCCTTACTCCACCGCTTAAATCTCGGGACGAGATTTCTTGTAGTGGAGGAGAATTGTGACGCCCGGGTAATCAAGCTACAGTAACCCTCTGGTAATGATGCCATGTCACCTCGATTACTGTTGATAATCTCGCGTTAGTTCGGAACCGATCCAAATTCAAATTTGAATTAAAGTCAAAACAATTAAAGTTTTCAAAAGTCAAAACTAAATTGTTCATAATGTGTCAAATAATCCATAATAAATGTTGGTGAAGAAATCATCTTTTAATAAAGTACTTAAATGCACTAAATAAACTAAAAACAATGATAAAACAATTATCTAAAATGCTTGTAAAGTAATAAGCAAATGCAAAATACTTTATTTAAAGTGCCAAAATATTTGGGGCTGTGACCTAGTTAATAACACCAAATTAGTTGTTGCTTTTAAATTTTATAAAACTAAAATAAAATAAAACAGCAAAATAAAAGCAAAATAAAACGAAAATAAATAATAGAACTAAAACTAAACTAACCAAAAAAAAGGGAGAACCCCCCCCCCCGGGCCACGGCCCAGATGGCCTCGGTGCCAAACAGGCCGGCCCAGTCGGCGCCTACATCACCCCTAGGGCGACCGAACCCTAGCGGTCCCTCCCTAGTCGCCCCACTCCCCACTCCCCTCGCCCCCACTCGCCCCCCTTCCCTCCCACGATCTGGATCGGGATCGCCCCGATCGCGCCCGTCGCCGTCCTCCACCGCCCCCAACCGCTCCGCCTCC
>NC_041381.1:425234743-425235302 GCF_002162155.2 Triticum dicoccoides
GTGCCCATCCCCGGCGTCACCCCGCCGCCTCGACGCCGCGCCCCTGCCTCGGGTCGTCGTCCACCTGTCGCCTCGCCGGCGCCGCCCGACCTGCGCCACCTTGTCCGCGTCGTGCTCGCCGCCCCGACTCCGACTCGCCATCGCCCGTCGTCGCCGGACTGCCGCCGCCTCGTCCTCTCCCTCGTCGGACCTCCCCGACCTCCGTCGAGCCCGCTGCCATTCCCCCTACGGCCCCAGTGAGCCTCCGCCTCGCTCCTCCCCTTCCCTCTGCTCGCTCGTCATCGAACGCGCCCGCGCTCAGGGCCGCACTCGCCCCGCACGGTGTGCTATCGTGCGCGAGCACGCACCCGCCTCCCCTACGCCGGTCGCGCTCACCGCGACCCAAGGCTGTCCGTCCCGCGCGCCCCGGCTTCTGGCCTCATACCACCGCGCCCCTGGCCGCGCCCGCGAGTCCACGCGACCGCGGTGCCCCGCGCCCAATCCACCGCCCCCCTGCGCTCCGGCCGGCCTCGTCTGGCCACGCTGTGTCGCCCCGTTCCGGCCATGGCCGGCGACGCCG
>NC_041381.1:425235466-425298113 GCF_002162155.2 Triticum dicoccoides
TGGCCACGCCGTGTCGCCCCGCTCTGGTCATGGCCGGCGACGCCGAGCCACGCGCCGGCGCCCTTCGCCTCCTGGCCGCGGTGCCCTGTCGGGCGGGCTGGCGCCCGATGCCCGGTTCCGCCCAGCGCCTGTGCGCCCGCTAACCCGTCCCCGTTTGGCCCTCTGGGTCACTTCCAAACGGGGCCCACTAGCCCCAAAATGTTTTTTAAAAGAAATTAAAATAATAATAATAATAATAATATATTAAAAATCAATTAATTAACTAGTAAAGAATTAATTAACTTAACTTTTTTTTGATTAATTAAACTAATCAACTAACTAAACTAATTAATCAGTTAATTAGTTAATTAAGTAGTCAATGACAGTGGGGCCCACCCCCTAATTAAACCTGTTTAGGTTAATTAAAATGCTTAACTAAAATGTGTCACTGACCAGTGGGACCCATTGGTCAGGTTGACCAGTCAACCCCTGTTGACTGCTGATGTCAGCATGACATCATGCTGATGTCATTATTCCATTTTCGATTTAAATTAAATAATTAATTAAATTCCAGAAATTCATAAAATCTTTAGCAAATCATAACTTTTAATTCGTAACTCGGATTAAAATTTTTTAAACATGAAAGTTGCTCAAAACGACGAGACGAATCCGGATATGCAGCCCGTTCGTCCGCCACACATCCCTAGCATAGAAAACTCGCAACTTTCCCCCTCCGGTTCGTCTGTCTGAAAACGCGAAACACCGGGGATACTTTCCTGGATGTTCCCCCCTTCACCGGTATCACCTACTACCGCGTTAGGGCACACCGAACACCGTGTATTGTCTTGTTACGCTTTGTGATGCTTTGTTTGCTCTGTTATTTATTGTGTTCCCTCTCCGTTACTTCTTTCCGATAGACCCCGAGACTGCAGGCGACCCCCAGTTCGACTACGGAGTTGACGACCACTCCTTCTTGCCAGAGCAACCAGGCAAGCCCCCCCCCTTGATCACCAGATATCGCCTATTCTCCTCTATACTGCTTGCATTAGAGTAGTGTAGCATGTTACTGCTTTCCGTTAATCCTATTCTGATGCATAGCCTGACATTGTTGCTACATCTGTTGATACCTTACCTGCAATCCTAAATACTTAGTATAGGATGCTAGTTTATCATCATTGGCCCTACATTCTTGTCAGTCTGCCTTGCTATACTATTGGGCCGTGATCACTCGGGAGGTGATCACGGGTAAATACTATACATACATACATACTATGCAGATGGTGACTAAAGTCGGGTCAGCTTGATGAGTACCCGCAAGTGATTCTGATGAGGGGGCTGAAAAGACAGGTGGCTCCATCCCGGTAGAGGTGGGCCTGGGTTCCCGATGACCCCCGACTGTTACTTTGTGGCGGAGCGACAGGGAAGGTTGAGACCACCTAGGAGACAGGTGGGCCTAGCCCTGTTCGGCGTTCGCGGATACTTAACACGCTTAACAAGATCTTGGTATTTGATCTGAGTCTGGCTACTGGCCTATACGCACTAACCAACTACGCGGGAACAGTTATGGGCACTCGACGTCGTGGTATAAGCCGAAGCCTTCTTGACGTCAGCAACGGAGCGGCGCGCGCCGGATTGGACTGGAACGCCTACTCTTGTATAAGAGAGGCTAGGTCTGCTTCCGGCCGCCCTCGCAACATGCAGGTGTGCAATGGGCGATGGGCCCAGACCCCTGCGCGCATAGGATTTAGACCGGCGTGCTGACCTCTCTGTTGTGCCTAGGTGGGGCTGCGACGTGTTGATCTTCCAAGGCCGGGCATGACCCAGGAAAGTGTGTCCAGCCAAATGGGATCGAGCATGTTGGGTTATGTGGTGCACCCCTGCAGGGAAGTTAATCTATTCGAATAGCCGTGATCTTCGGTAACAGGACGACTTGGAGTTGTACCTTGACCTTATGACAACTAGAACCGGATACTTAATAAAACACACCCTTCCAAGTTCCACAGACAACCCGGTGATCGCTTTTCCACAAGGCGACGAGGGAAGGATCGCCGGGTAGGATTATGCTATGCGATGCTACTGGAGATGCTACTTGGAGATGCTACCTGGAGGACTTCAATCTACTCTCTTCTACATGCTGCAAGACGGAGGCTGCCAGAAGCATAGTCTTCAATAGGACTAGCTATCCCCCTCTTATTCTGGCATTCTGCAGTTCAGTCCACTGCTATGGCCTCCTTACACATATACCCATGCATATGTAGTGTAGTTCCTTGCTTGCGAGTACTTTGGATGAGTACTCATGGTTGCTTTCTCCCCTCTTTTTCCCCCTTTCCTTTCTTTCTGGTTGTCGCAACCAGATGCTGGAGTCCAGGAGCCAGACGCCACCGTCGACGATTACTCCTACTACACCGGAGGTGCCTACTACTACATGCAGCCCGCTGACGATGACTAGGAGTAGTTAGGAGGATCCCAGGCAGGAGGCCTGCGCCTCTTTCGATCTGTATCCCAGTTTGTGCTAGCCTTCTTAAGGCAAACTTGTTTAACTTATGTCTGTACTCACATATTGTTGCTTCCGCTGACTCGTCTATGATCGAGCACTTGTATTCGAGCCCTCGAGGCCCCTGGCTTTGTATTATGATGCTTGTATGACTTATTTATGTTTTAGTGTTGTGTTGTGATATCTTCCCGTGAGTCCCTGATCTTGATCGTACACGTTTGCATGCATGATTAGTGTACGATTGAATCGGGGGCATAACAGATATCATCACAATTATGCGCTCTTCTATCAATTGCTCAGCGGTAATTTGTTCACCCACCGTATTATTTGCTATCTTGAGAGAAGCCACTAGGGAAACCTATGGCCCCCGGGTCTCTTTTCCATCACACAAGTTCTCTTTTTCATCATATTAGTTTCCGATCTACTATTTTGCAATCTTTTACTTTCCGATCTATAGACCAAAAATACCAAAAATATTTACTTTACCGTTTATCTATCTCTATCAGATCTCACTTTCACAAGTAACCATGAAGGGATTGACAACCCCTTTATCGCGTTGGGTGCAAGTTTGTTAATTGTTTGTGCACGTATTCAGTGATTTGTGCATTGTCTCCTACTGGATTGATACCTTGGTTCTCAAACTAAGGGAAATACTTACTCTACTTTGTTGCATCACCCTTTCCTCTTCAAGGGAAAATCCAACGCGAGCTCAAGAGGTAGTAGCTAGACCCTCTTGCCTTTCCCTCTCATGGGAGAAAGGAAAGGAGGGCGCCACCCTCCCATGCCTTTCCCCGCACTCCAAATAAGGAAAGGGGGATGCGGCTTGGGAGGGACCCAAGTAGGATTCCTCCTACAAGGGCACCTCCTTTGGCTGCTCCTCCCTCCCTCCCACCTATATATATGTGGGAGGGGGGCGCTAGCATACAATAGAAAATTGCCTAGCCATGTGCGGCGTCCTCCTCTATCGCTTACACCCCCGGTCATATTTTCGTAGTGCTTATGCAAAGCCTTGTAGAGATAACTTCACTGTCACCGTTACCACATTGTTGTGTTGTCGCAACTCATCCACTACCTCGCCGTCTTGCTAGATCAAGAAGGCGATGGACGTCACCGAGCTGAACGTGTGCAGAATGCAGAGGTGCCGTGCGTTCGGTATTTGATCGGTTGAAGCGCGAAGAAGTTCGACTACATCAACTGTGTTATGAAACGCCTCCGCTTACGGTCTACGAGGGTACGTAGACACACTCTCCCCCTTGTTGCGATGCATCTGCTGGATAGATCATTGCGTGTGCGTAGAATTTTTTTGTTTTCCATGCAACGCTTCCCAACACTTGGCATGCCTAGGGCCGAAATATTGTTTTGGCGGGCATATTTTTCGCCCGCCACTGGTGCATGACAAACTAGTGGTGGGCCCTTCCTTATTGCCCATCACTGTTGTTTTCAACCCGCGATCAAATTTGGAATAGTTTATTGGTGGCAAATAGTAAGGTTTGCCTGCCGCTGGTGGGCCTGGAGTAGTGGCGGGCATTTATTTGTACCCACCACTGCTACTTTTCCAAAATAATAGTGGCGGGTTCCTAACCATGCTCATCACTAATTTGAACCCACCTATAAACCTATTCCTAGTGGTGAGAGGTCAACATGACCCAACATTACATCACACGTTACAGCGGAAGAAGGCACGGGTCCGAGTACACACAGGAAGCAAATATGCTTAAGAGGCAAGATAATATGCAGCGTCCACCCTGCCAATCTCAAGCTGCCAACCGAGATCCCATCCTAGTGATTGTCATCATATAGAACGTACCACGCTCTCACCTTAGAGAAACGCCTTACATGTACCTACATATGGGTTTGTTGTGGTATCTGTGATCCTTTTGGGACTCATCGAATACATTACCAATGGTGTCAAGACTAACAAAACTTTTGTCGGTGTACAAAATTATGGGCTCTTTTGTACCCCTTACTTGTGCACGGGCAGTCGTAGCCACACCTGCGATAGGGCCTGACAGGGCAGCAGAAGACAAAACACCAAACTATCAAGACAATGAACAAAGAGCAGAGGACAAGCTGGACTACCCCCGGCAACATCCTTGCAGGGACGGCTTGCGTAGCCCCGGCAAGCTCATTGCCATGGCGACTTGTGAAGCACCAGCAAGGCCATCACCCTTGAGGCCGAGAGTTCTGACACCATCGACAACGTCAAGGCCAAGACTTGGGAACGCATGCATAGTAGCATGCAGATCTTTGTGAAGATTGGTGGCATGCGGGTACACATGGGACCAAAAGACGAAGACCCCCGGCAAGATCCTTGCCGGGGACGACCACGAGGCCCCCAGCAAGCCTTGCCGGGGACGATTGCTGGGTCGTGGCCAGGCCCGTGCCCGACAAGGATTTTCCACCTCACCACCACTCCAGTGCGACGACCAGCATGCCAACTAAGCAGGCGCCTGCGTGGCGGCATGCAGATCTGCCAGGAGGCTCTACCACTGCGCCAACACAGCAGCTAGCTAGCCAGCATGGCACTGCATGCCTCGTCAGCCTGGATGTGTGTTAAGGCGAGGAGGGGCGGCGACGGACGGGACGGCTTCTATTTGCCATTCCCGATAAAGTAAGAGGGCACGTAGGCAGCGCATTAAATGTGTTTGTCCTATGGTACCAAGCGATAAGCACATACACTGTAGCTTGCTTTCCATCTCATATGTGCCATTGTGGCAACCCCTTTGACATATAAAAGGAGGCCCAAGGCATACATAAAGAGAATTCAGACTTTTGGACTGGGCATGCACCGCAGCAAGTTCAAGAGCTCAAGAACACATATACACACACAAGCAGGACTAGGGTTTGACGCACCAGTGCGGCCCGAACCTGGGTAGAATCCCCTCGCGCTTACCACTAGACCCGCTCTTCGTGCAGCCCCTCTCCCCGCCAACCGTAGAAGGGATTCATGTGATCCCATAGGTGTTCGTTTCCCCCGACATCTTTGGCGCGCCAGGTTGTGGGAGTCAGTTGTGAGAATCTGGTCTAGCGGTTAGAGCAGCAGCTTCTTCGTCTCTATGGCTCCGAAGAAGAAGACAACCGGAGTAGTTGGTTCGTCTGGAGCCACTCTACCCGTGCCAGCACGGACGGGCGGCATGGCAGACGCTGGTGGCGGAGGAGATGAAGATCATCCACGCCACCCCAATACGAGAAGCCAGGCGAGCGACGTCATCTGCAGCTACGACAATGACCCGCACAGCAACAAAAAGCTAAGGCATGCTAGAAACTTGACTAATTCCCTTTTTGTGAGGTTATCTCCCTCGAATGGTTTCGGTTTTTTGTATGGAAAACCTATATGCAAGGAACCCTGCCACTATTGGCAGCGCCCTCGTTTTGTTTCGAGTCCGCTCAACAGCTCAAGTGGATGCGCCAAGAATGGCAAGGTGGCCTGCCCAGCAGCAACACCCCCAAGTAGGCTGCTAAAGATCCGTCCTTCGAAGCACCCATGGCAAGGGTTAATGCGTCGACAAGCCTATCCAACTAAGCACAGGGTGTACTACATACAAAGAGAAATCATACAGGGAAATAACATGCATTTAGTTCGAAGCACATCAAAGTTGTATTACATCAGTGATTGTTGCAGTTCTAACTTAAGATAAAATTGTCTTGGGTGCGAACTCGCAGCGGCAACAAGAAATGAAGCAGCGAATCCCAGCACTGGCCCTCCAGCCTCTTGACTCTGCCGACGCAGATGATGATGGGCTCGATGTGCTCCTCGAGCGCCTGGAGGTCAGCACCCTCCGACAAGCTATCAAGCGCCTTGGCAAAGTCGGCGCTGGGGTTCCAGTACGCCACCTTCGTAAGCACCTTGGTCAAGGCACCCCGACAAAGCTTCTGGGACTCCTCGGCCAGATAAGTTGCCCTGTTGGAGTGGAGCAGCTTCAGGGCGTCGAGGACACGCTCGAAGAACAGGGTTAGCTTGGCGCTGTCGATCACGTTCACTTCATGGGAAAACCTTAAGTTTGGCATGCCCATGGCGGACAGCTATGTAGTGAGCCTCTCCGCAACATCCACAAGGCGGCTGGTCTAGAGCTTCGTGTTGGCCACAAGCTCGTTGTGGGTGACGGCGGCGTCCTACAGCAGCTGCCTCTTGTTCGCGAGATCCTTGACCAAGGTCTTTTCGCATGCCCTGGTCTCCGAGAGCTTCTTCTCCATAGTATCCTGCTTTAGCTTCAGATCGGCAACAGAGTTGTTGGCGTCAGTAAGTAGCTTGGTCTTCTCGGAGATGGTGACCTGCAGGTCTGACAAAGTGCGGACAGTCTTGTCCCTGTTATCCTTCAGCGTCATGATCTCCTTCTTAAGCTCCTCCAGATCCAGCTCCAGCTTCTCCACCTTGCCAGCCAGCTCAACCTTGGCGGCCTCTGCGGCCTCCGCTCCATTGACGACCTCCTTCAGTTTGCCGGCATGGTCCAGGGTCAAAGCATCAAGTGCTTCTTTGTGCTCATGATTCAGATCCTGGGTCCGCTCCACGACAAGCCTTTCGACTTCTTCGTCCTTGGCGTGAAGCTTGGCGGCGAGCGCTGCTTCGCGGGCAACCAAGTCCTCTTCTTGGGCGTCAAGCAAGATGCAGCATTGCATCTGGTTAGATTCATCCTTGGCGGCCTTCGCCTTCGCCACCTCCTGGGCCTTGTCGAAGTCAGCCTGCTTCAAGAGGAGCTCTTGTTGACGCTCGTCTAGCTGGACCTGGGGTCTCCCCGATCACAGCGTCGACATCCGCCTGGTCCATCAGGGGAGGATCTAGAAACCGAAAGGGATATCAAAGCAGGGCCAAAACCAAAAGTTCAAGACAAAGAAAAGGAAGAAAGTCATGGCAAAGATAGGAAGGGGCGGTGGCGAACAATTTACCTACAACGAGTGGAGTGGAAGTATCTCCCACCCTGGCAACATTCGTTGTCGGGACAGGGTCGCCAGCGCCTGTACCCACAACCTCCTCCTCCATGCGCATGAGCTCGTCGGTGGACGCCCTTGCCGGGGACACCCCTCTGGTTGGCATGGTTGACGGGGGCGGCGTGTCAGGGATGGCCCTTAGTGGCTCCTCCTCCTGCTGCTCTCCTCCTGCGAATCCGGCAAGATCAGCAATAAGGATACACACTCCAATGCTCGCCGGCGAGAAATAAGTAACAGACTTACGCTGGGGGCTGGAGTGAGGGTTGGTCTCCGGGCTGATGAAGATCATCCCCGGCGCACGTGGAGTGCTTGCCAAGGGCTCATCGCTCGTTGGGGCCCTGGCTCTCTTTGCCACCCTCTGAGCCAGCGTCTCCGTGTCCCTGCAAAGATGAAAACAAGTCAAGGTGAAATAATCCAGAGGAAGAATCAGAGAATGGATGGGGAGGGAAAGCGCTTACTCATCCTCCTCCTCTGCCCTCCTCTTCCTCCTCGGCCTAAAAGACCCAAGGTCGTACTCGGCCACCGGGATGGTGCCCGCAGGAGAAGGAGATGGGGTCCTTGGACGCTTGGCTGAAGAAGAAGCGACGGCGCGTTTGGTCGAGGAGGAAGCAGCGGTTGCAGCTTTCTTCACTGCCGCAGCTTTCTTCTTCGCCTCCGCGTCCACGCGCCTCGTCTGACACATGGGTTGCGCCTGATCCCCTTGCCGCTGCATGGCCTTGCCAGAACGGACGGGCTCGCCGGAGCTAGCCCGCCGCAGGACACACTTCTTCGGGGTTGAAGGCTCGTCCGCCTCCTTGGACCCTCCCTCATCCGCCTCCTCGGCCGTTTATTCGACAAGGGGAGCCCCGACATTGGTGCCGCTGGCCCCCCGGCAGACTCCGCCCAGTTGGTGAGCTTCTTCTCCTCCTCGGCCTCCTCGGCTCGTCCTCCACAGCACCAAGGCTGTCGGCCTCCTCGATGAGTGTCGCCTCCTCCTACATGGTGGCGATGTACTCCATCTCCTCCTCGGTAGTGGGGCGGATGAGCTACGGCTCTGTGCGGATGTATCCTTCCGACAGATTGTCGAAGAACTTCTGCACTATCTTTGCTTCTGTCTCGACCCAGGTCAGGTCGAGGCCGTGCACGTTAAACACCGTCATCATGGCGATGATGGTGGTCAGGCAAGAGTTATTGCTCAACGGGACCACCCCGCTAGCAACTGGAACGACTTGTCCACCTTGCCAGTCTTGGCGGCCTTGCCGGACTTCTCGGCCTCGCTGGTCTCATCAACCTTGAGCTGGAAGAGCCGCTAGCAGAGATGCGCGTGCTGAATCACAATGAAATTGTAATTTAGGCTAGGGCGAAGCCTCATGATGTCGGTCGCATTCTTGTAGTCCCAGGACGGCCTCCCCTTGTTGTGCAGAGGAGCGATATGGCGGTGGATGAAATCGGCCGCGATCATATCGAGCGTGAGCCCGGATGAAGTGAGGCGGTGGATCCTGTTGGTGGTGACCGTGAGCTTCCCATCGTCAGTGTCGAGCTTGCCCCAGTTGTCACCATGGACCGGCGGCTCCTGACGGACCTGGCTGAACTCCTGCTGGTCCTTCTCCTCGATCCAGCACCACCGGCCCCGCCATTCCTCCCACTTGTCCTTTGTGAAGCCCTCCGGGTACACGACCTTGCTCTCGGCCCTTGGGATCCAAGTGACGCAGCCAGTGATGGATCCTCCCATCTGGATGCGGGGGGATGAAGTCGTGGCGGAAGAGCGCCGTGTTGGGGTGCACCCCGGCGAAGCCCTCGCAGAGATGGGCGAAGAAAGCCATGCACGCCACGACATTCAGCGTGAAATCCAAGAGATGGAAGTCGTAGGTGTGCATGATGACATTGAAGAAATTGGAGAAAGGGGGGCAGAGCTCGCGGAAGAAGTAATCAACAAACAAAGGATATCTATCTAACCTGGTCTTGGCGAAGCGAGCGGGGATGATTTTCGTGGTAGGATGCCCCGGCGTCTCCCTCCCCCACAGGGGCTTGAATTTTTCCCTGAGGACGAGCGCGTCGACCGCCGGGACGAAGAGGCGAACTTCTTCCGCAGCTTCACCAACTCGCTCTCCGGCATCTTCTTCCCCGCGGCGGCCTTGGCCGCTACCTTGCCTTTGCTTGCTTTGGGTGCCATGGTGACTGAGAAGAGGCGGGGGATCGAGAGGCAATGGAGGCACGACAGCGGCAAGCGGAGGCGTGAGGCTCTGGTTTTCGCTCAAGGAAGAAGAGGGGAACGGTGGTTCCTAGATTGGGAAGGGCGCAGAGGGTAAATGAGCGGCTCCCCTGTAGATTCCTCTTTTATGGGGAAGGCGCGGGACACCCTTTTTACCATTTACTGCAAAATGACGCATGCATGCTGCGGTCATCCCACGCACGACCCCACGTCATGCCCTCAACACGGATCATGGGGAAGCACAACTGACGAGAAGATCATGGAAGTTAAGTCTCTGCCACGCATGCCCACGCACTGCTTTGGGCCTGGCCCAACTACGCCTTGTGCTTATGTGTGGCTCAAGCCCGGGGGCTCTTGTCGGTGTACAAAAGTATGGGCTCTTCTATACCCCTTACTTGTGCACCGGCAGTCGTAGCCACACCTGCGGCAGGGCCTGGCATGGCAGCAAAAGACAAAACACCAGACTATCAAGATAATGAACAAAGAGTAGAGGACAAGCTGGACTACCCCCGACAACATCCTTGCCGGGACGGCTTGCCTAGCCCCAGCAAGCTCCTTGCCGGGGCGACCTGTGAAGCACCAGCAAAGCCATCACCCTTGAGGCCGAGAGTTCTGACACCATCGAGAACGTCAAGGCCAAGACTAAGGAACACATGCATAGTAGCATGCAGATCTTTGTGAAGAATGGTGGCCTGCGGGTCCCCATGGTACCAGAAGACAAAGACCCCCGACAGGAACCTTGCCGGGGACGACCACGAGGCCCCCGGCAAGCCTTGTCGGGGACGATTGCTGGGCCGTGGCTAGGCCCATGCTCGACAAGGATTTGCCACCTCACAACCACTCCAGTGCGACGACCAGTGTGCCAACTAAGCAGGCGCCTACATGGCGGCATGCAGATCTTCGTGGAGGCTCTACCACCGCACCAACATAGCAGCTAGCTAGCCAGCATGGCACTGCATTCCTCGTTATCCTGGACGTGTGTCAAGGCGAGGAGGGGCGGCGACGGACGGGATGGCTTCTATTTGTCATTCCTGATAAAGTAAGAGGGCACGTAGGCAGCGCATTAAATGCGTTTGTCCTACGGTGCCAAGCGATAAGCTCATACACTATAGCTTGCTTTCCACCTCCTGTGTGCCACTGTGGCAACCCCTTTGACATATAAAAGGAGGCCCGAGGCGTACAGAGAGAGGATTCAGACTTTGGACTGGGCATGCACCGCAGCTAGTTCAAGAGCTCAAGAATGCATATATACACACAAGTAGGACTAGGGTTTTACGCACCAGTGCGGCCCGAACCTGGGTAAAATCCCCTCGCGCTGATCGCTAGACTCGCTCTTCGTGCAACTCCTCTCCCCGCCAACCGTAGAAGGGATTCCTGTGATCCCATAGGTGTTCGTTTCCCCCGACAACTTATGGGTTGGATATGGATATAGTGGTGAGGTTGCAGCAAGCAGCTAAGCAATGTAACCCATCTAGTTCCACGAATACTAGAACAAGATAAGATAAAATCATATGCATAAAGAGGGTCGCAAACTAGTTGATCAAGAAGTGATGTTGAACACTTACCTATGAGTCATTCATAACCCCATTGTGTCCTCTTCTTTCTTGCATACCCAAAAGAAGAGGCAATCACGGTTACACACATGTTGGTCAAGTTCTAGTTATTAGTTCAATGTTGTTTACCACTAGTATTATAAATTTCCAGGTCGCCTATAACCATTGGCATGGCTTTATGAAAGATTTCACCCTACAAGGGTGCTCCAACTATCCATTATAGATTTCGCATGCATACCCATTCATCCAAGTTCAGGGTCGTTAAAGCTTGGAATCCGTTGAGGAGTTCTGAGTAACAAGTTCCTCTAGCTAATGTCAAACTAATCCAGAAAGGCCTCCCAGTGGGTCAAAAACTGGATCAGAGTCGCACGTATCTCGTGACCCGATCCCAGCCGGATGGGCAAGGGATACGATAGCCAAACCCCAAGTTTCCCTGGTGGTGGCACCGCAGACTGGCATTGCGGACCAATGCTCCTCGGACGCTAGCCCAAGTTGTTTATTAAGATAACTCGGGTTCATGACTCCCTATTCTAGTTTTATATTGGTAAATTTTAGTACCAATGTTGGGCCTTCTAGAAGAGTTCAATGCTAGATAAAGGGATTCAATGGATGCCCCATAACCCCCACACACCAAAGGATGCACTTGTCATGGAACAAAATAACCAGATTGTCGGTGCTTAAGGTTGGCTGAAGTGGAACAAAACAGTGGGGCAAAAAGCCTAAGCCTACCACCCTTACCCACACTTGAACAGGTTCAAGAATTAAGCATGATAATAATGATAACCCAAGCTATCCATGTTGTCACAGGGAAAGTACGGTACACCTACAACTAGCAACGTTATAAGAGTGGCTGAGAAAGCGATAACATAGCCAATCTAAGGTTTGCTTGGTGGTGGAGGTTAAAGATTGTATCATGGCAATATGGAGGCTGGAAACATGTGTTAGGTAGTGAGACCAAACGATAGCATCAAGACATCTAGCAAGTAAGGCTAGTAATGGTATCCATGGTAATGATCATCCTTGCCTGTTATCCCGCTTTAAAGAAGATCAAATACATGAAGCGTCGTCGAATGAATCCTCGCACTTCATATCGTTGCCAGAAAGAAGCAAATGATACGATGAACAAACATGGCATGGCATAAAGCACAAACATGAACAAACATGGAATGGCATAAGCAAGACAAGCAATTACTACATATTAGGTGAAGCTCGATATGCAACGAGTCGCATATCGACGAAACTCCACGTTTGCATATTAGGTTCAATTTCGTTTATGTACTCATCAAGACTAAATGTTGTTTATCATGGCAAAGAGTGAAATATAAGTAAATTGTCCTATCTAGGCAATTTAAATGAAGGTGGAAACAATAAATAGCACCTCCGAAAAGCCTCATATGCAATTAAAGGATTTACTATTGTTTTGCCATAAACACAATTTTATACTTGTTAAACAGGAACTGGTCCAGTTACGTTTATAAATTGTTTAATTTTGACCAACTAGCATGTTATTCGGGCAACTTAAATTCAAATAGCATGTTCAATGTTTTTGACGTAGATGAGAGGCAAATAACTAGAATCTACACGAAAAACTAAGCAAGATTCACAAATAACATGTTTAAATCCGACTTATGGGTATTTAGTTATTAGATATTTTAAAAAGGATGGCATTTTCTATAATTTTCAATATGCAGAAATTATTTAATCTTGAGGTGCCGAAACTACTGCTACACAGGTCAGCGCTGATATTAAACTACGCACGTAGGCGTTGGATACTGACCTACGCCTAATGGGTTGGCACAACTTATCGGGCGAGCGTCAAATAGATTAAAGCGCGCAGGGCACATCATCGAGGCGGTCGCACATGTGCTGCTCACCTTCTAGGTCGAGGCTCGGTTGATGGTGAAGCGGCTGGGCTTGGAGGTTAGAGTGCTCGACTCGGACCACGGGGATGGACGCGCTGGGACAAAAATATGAGCATTGTTCGTCATATGCAAATTCAGTGATGTTGTGAATGGAGAAGTAGCAACAACTTGTGTAACTTTGGTAATGCAAATATGAGCTCAACACTAAAGAAATGCAAATATGAATGATACTGAAAGGAGAGTAGAACAATAAATTATTGCCTAATATATAGAAATAATTTCCAGTTAGAAGTCAATGTGGTTCCTTTTATCCAAATTTAGCAATACTATGTTTGTAAAGTGGTCAATATTCCTAATTTGTCCTAAAGTAGAATTATGTCGTACTCATCAAAATCATCAGATATATTCAGTCAAATGCATTGCTTCAAGATTAGTACAGAATAGGAAAAAATCAGTCCATGGCTTGTTGAAGAACCCAAACCAGGTAAGAGGGGTGTATACCGTGCGTGACCGGACGTCCTCTGGTAGGGTGATATTGAACAACTGCGAACTCTAAGACACATCCAGATGAAGATTAATTAGTATCGTTTATCTGGTTCTCCATATGAGAAAACCCCAATTGGTCTTGGTTGACAACTACTCCCTCCGTCCCATAATGTAAGACGTTTTTTGATTTTATTAGAGTCAAAAAACGTCTTACATTATGGGACGGAGGAAGTAGCTAGCAAACATCGGCGGCGCGCGGCCGCCGGCAGGCGAAGGAGGTCGGCGGCGAAGCACCGTGTTTCATGAGCCTTCATGCTACGGGGATAGCCGGCGTGGCGAGAGTCGTCAAGCTCATGAATTTTTGCAAAATAGCGAATGAGGCTAGGTGCAGTGTGAATGATAAACAAAGGGGTTTTATACGAGTGGGGAATAAAGGAAGTGGTGTTGCCACAAGTCTAAGCCCTATGTTCCTAGTCACACACAGATCCTCATAAGTTGTGTGTGGAATGCTTATAATCATCACACACAATTGTCTTTCATGAAACCGTTGGTTCTATTATGCACACAGTTCATTTCATGAAACTACGGGTGATAACTAATCAATTCACAAACGACTCTTCTTTTCGACCCGCTTGTACTGTCATGCATATAGTTTCCTTTTCTTGGTCGTGTGCGATGCTTTTTAATCGCACATGTTTATTTTCTAGACAAATGATTTTATATCCATATTGTCCACAATTTGGACATCGCCCGCACCACTATCGCACCATGTGTCCCCCGCCAAATGTGACACATCCGTTATCATCCTAGAAACTAGGGTGCCAGCCGACACCACTATGGGCCTAATTAGACGGAGATCTTTGTAGTTGTCTACCAACCGCCATAGCACGCGGCTGCGAACGCACTACCACCCACCTCGAAAGCCATCAACAACACCCTTTTAACCAAGGGAAGATGGCCGCGAGCCATCGGATATGAGAGACACGAGCTGCAGAGGGCCTGAGTTGAACTGGCTGGTGCGTGCACCACTACCATCCATCGCCATGAAGCACCAGTCGTCGCCACAGCAAGGGAGGTAAAGCCTAGGAGCCCCGCCGGCAAACGTGTTTTGCCCCACGACGGCGGGCGAGAGGGGAGGGTTGTCGCCGAGGAAGATTTGGTCGCTGCTCAAGTCGCCTTGCTGGAGAGGGACGTGCGAGGCGACCTAAAAAGAAAAGGGATAGCTGCAATGAAATTAAATTGTTTTCAATAGGGATATGATGAAAATGGTTATTCACTTCCTTTTCTTCTAATCACGTTCACGGATCTGCAGTTGATGTATATCTTCCCCCACCACGGAAAATGCACGTTGACGAGTGGCGCAAGTAAGAGCGCACGTGAAATTGCCCCAATTTTCTTCGGCGATCCGTGGGTGCATTTTCCTTGATCATTGTCCTCCTACAATTCGAGTCTAGAACTTGGTTGTTCACACATCCCATCCACCGGCTAAATCAAGACACCTGCATAGAAAGAATTGTCCAGAAACTGGCCGCAGTTTTGCTTCGCGTCAGAACGAATACCGAAAGCACACGGAATTTGACTGACAACAGTAACTATAACTAATTAACGACATCCGGAAGGAATTCCGCCCGCCCGCAGGACCGGCGCCGGCGCGGCGCATGCTCACGCGCGCGCCGTAGCGAGCCGCGGCGAGCGGCCCGTTCCCCGGCCGCACGGCTTCGCGTAGCACATTAGCATAGCACCCGTCGGGGCACACGATCGAGACCGAGATCGAGTACGTGGTGGGAGATGGATCGCTCGCCGGGTCGCTGAGAGCTCAGTCTGAGACGGAGCCGGCAAGGAGGCAACGGTGGGTGCGCGCCGGCGGGCCCCGGAAATCTGGTGCAAGAGCTGGGCTGGTGACTTCCGGCCTGCGTGCCGCGAGCGGTTCGATCGTACGTGGTCGCTCCTTCCACCGGCAGTTGCCTTCGGCGGCCGTGGCCCGCACCTCACATGCAGAGGCGGGTAGGCGACGCAGCCGTCGGCATCCCACTCCTCGCCCCGCACATGCGCCTGAGCAGTCCGTTACTTTGTCCCTTTCCGCTGTTAACTGTTCGGAGAAACGATCGATGCGGGTCAGGTGGAAGGTCTCGTCCTCCTTTTTCATGTTCTTCAGCTTGTCTGGAGAAAGAGAGAGGACATCAACGATAAGGTTTTTCAGTTTTTTCTTTTGCGGAAAGGATCAAATTTATTATAAAATATCACCGGAAATACAAAGCATCTCAAACATAATAAAAATTACGTCAAAATTCGCAGATCATCTAACGACCATCATCGCCACCCGAATGAGCCGCCGACACACCGCGCTATCGTCGCTCTTCTATCGGAACCGACTTGACCTTGTCGATAACAGCCGAAAAGTCTTACATTTTTATGAAATGGAAAGTCTTACATTTGGAGTAGTTTAAGTGGACAACATGACCAAAGACTAGCTCGGCGATTTGGAGAGGTTAGCGCCAGTATTTACGGCGACGATCCAGCGGTCTCTACTAGCATGCATGCTAGTTAAACAACTTTCTTAGGAAAGGGAAGGCCAGCTTAGATAGAGTGAACTTTTAGGCGGCGATGTTGCCGGCTCTCGTCTCGTGTAAAAGTTACTCCGAATCATTCACTATCATTAGGTAGCTAAGCCTGACGGTTATAGAACGAACGAATTGGTTAGTGGTTACCATACGGAAAGAAAAGGAGCTTTTTAAAGTGAAAGACATGTGCCGGGAGATTGGCACCCTTTGCGTTGGATAGACGCACTAGCTAGTCGGTGGTAACTGATATGACGCAGACATACTCGACTGCGTGCTTTGCTTGGTCGTTGCAAAAATTATGACGTACCGACCTTTCCAAGGTTCGTCGAATCTACCGGAACAGAGTAGAATTTCCACTGGCCGTGGCCGTACGTTGGTTAGAAAGTCAGGACCAAATTCCCGGCGTTCATTAATCTTTGGCGCGCATAATCAAGTTTGATAAGTACTAGGGCAATACGAACTGATGAGTACTGGCAGTACTGATGAGAGACTGAGGGAGGGACAACAGATAAGCAGGAGTACGCACAAACAGTAATAACTTATGGTCTGCTTACACACTGGTACAGTGACGGTGGGCGCGGGAGTGCACATGCAAAAGTGCCCCTCCTCCATATCCCACCGACGTATTCAAGACACACATGCACGACGACGCCTACATGACACCCGATGACCCAACCTTAATTAATCAAAAACCTCCTCAGTAGTACCCATGCAAAACGATCCATGGTAGTACAAATACCAAATCAAGCCAATGCATGCATGATTCCAAATGATGAGTTCAGTTCAGCAGCTTCAGCTGTACTGGACGATGGAACGGTAGAAGGTGCTGGGCGCCCAGTTGGCCGGGATGACCTTGTCGGCCACCAGCGTCTTGCCGGACTCGTTGGTGATGCGCATGGAGAAGGGCGCCTGGAGGCGGTGGCCGGAGTCCAGCCGCCAGATAGACCCCCATGACTCGCGCATCGGCGTCCACGTCCCGGAGTTGGCCTCCATGAGGTCCACCTGCACCACGTCGCCGTCGCCGTCCTCGTACTCCACCAGCACCGCGAAGTACACCGGGTTCGACCCCTGCTCCACGTGGAACGTCACCTTGAGACCGGGGAACTCGCACGGCACTCTGCATCAATCATCAGCAGAAGCAATCAGCAACCCATGTGCCATTGTTACTTAGTCTGTAACCGAGCCGGGACGACGGCAAATAAGTGTGAGGCGACGGTACTCAAAATAGAGTATTATTCGCTGCGAATCTATTTGGGTCCCAGTTAAACCGGTCGTTGTCGTGAAAGTTTTGTTGGGCAAAAGCACTAGTTATATAGAGTATGACACTGTTCATCGTTCAGGTAGGGCCAGATAGGATTCGTGCAACGATATGATGAAATGCCACCGACCTCTTGAACTGGATGTCGATGATGCCCGAGTGGCGGAGCTTCTCGCTGAGGCCGGGCTTGGCCATGGCGCCGAAGGCGGTGCCACTCAGGTCGAAGTGGTACTTGGCAACCGGGTAGTAGTTCATGTCGGTGATGACCACCGTCTCCGGGTTGCCGGAGCAGGACTGGTCGTTGGTGCATCGTATCTGAAAAGGCAATAGTAAACGATCAGAAGTCAAGATTAACACTGTTTCACCAGCTCCATTTCCACCACAGCAGGGGCAAAGCACCAACAATATGGCGATCGTCGTTTTTTTAAGAAATAATAACCCTCGTCATGAAAAAATCAACGAGCTAGTCTAGCTACCTGGTAGCAGGAGCCGCATCCCTTGCCGTCCTTGAAGATGGGCTCGTTGCCGCACGATGTCATGGAGGAGAAGGGGTACTGGTTGGTGTTTTTGAACCCGCACGCACCACCTGAATGCACATCGATTACTGCATGTTATTACACAAACGATCAATTAAGCCAAGGCCGCGGCGCCATGCATGCACCGGCGCATACGGACGTACCGTCGTCGTCGGGGCCGGCACCGGTGGGCGCGCCGTACCAGGTGGCCCTGGCGTCCTCCCAGTTGGGGTCGGCGGTGAAGGCGGAATCGTTGAAGTTCCCGGCGCCGGCGGCGTAGGTGACGAGGAGGGAGGACAGTGCAACGAGTGCAACGGCCTTGGACGAAAGAGGAGCCATGTTAAAGTACCGCTGCTTCTTCGAGCTTGTGGGGGTAGTGTACCAGCGCACTGACCGGGTCGGGCTGGAGGGCTGAGCTATGCTTTGATGTTCTGGGAGTAACTATATTGCCGGGGTATTTATAGGCAGGCGCAGTGCAGGGCGACGCGATCGCCATCCACGGTTGTTGCACCCGACGACGTGCTTTGTGTAGAGGTCACATGGCACGGGAGATCCTGCGAGAAATCACGGCTCGGCATCGGCAGTTACACATTGCATGTTTCTGTCCACACTGCGTAGTGCGTACCTGCCCTTGAGCAAAAATGCTACACCCACGTAACCTCTTAGATATGATGTTACTTAACTTTCCTTTCTATAAACTACTCACCTTCCCCTTGAATTTTACGGGTGGGCCCGAGCCGTTTTTACTTTTAACCAAATCAGACCGCATAAGCTCATACATAAGTTTCATAAGACTTTTTTACGTAGATGTAGCAAAGCTCGCCCTTAGACATCGTCTGCATTTTTCTGTTCACGGACAGTGTGGACATGCGGACGCGGTCATGTAATTTTTTGCATTGAGGACGGTCGTGGACATGCGGACGCCGTCAGCTTGCATCCCTACCTGCCCTGCTCTCGCTGATGCTATGAGCTGTGTTCCATTTCTGCTAGAAAGAGATACGCACAGTACTACTCTGGAAAATCGTATTCTCTTTCAGGAACGTACAGCTAAGTGCTGCCTTTGGCGATGATGCCGCGTTAGGAAGGAGAGATTCGGGCGGGAACAGCAAGTTTGCAATACAATTAAAGCGTGGACGTTGGCCTGACTGACTCTTGTTGGGATCAATCATCGGAACCAACCTGTTTAACAGGCGTGTCTCTGCAACCACCGAATCACGTAGGACGAAGTTGCGTAGAGGTACCTAATTAACACGCTGCGGATTCGTTGGGAAAAAATTAAGGGCACTTGCGATTTCATTCACGAGCACAATGATGCTGCTACCTGATAGTACGTGATTATATACCATCCATCAGTCCATGCTGGAATCCGCTTATAAAATTCCGGGATGCAACCGTCCTGAGTTTTTTGATAGATTTAGTAACTGCCCTGAATCCTTTTTTTTAGGAAACTAGCATCCCCTTCGTATATTAAGCTCAGGGTGCATAACAGGGGATTAGGAAAAAAAAGGTACTACATAATAGGGGCATAACATCCCCTAGTTACAGAAACCGTCATGACTAAAAGAAAATTTACAAAATAATCCAAAAGGGACACGTGCACCCTCCATCGCCGATGGGAGACCCACGCGTCAGTCTTGAGTGCATGAGTTGCTTCAAGCTCACACTAGGTTTCCACGATGCCACGACTGACCTGACGCGACAAGCCACCGCTCTTGACGCCACCAGCAAAGTGGTGGCACCGCCGATGACCTACGACACGCACTAACGGCTTCTTTTGGCTTGCAAGCTATGCAGCTACCATGGTGGCACAGACGAAGCCTATAGAAGACAAACCCGCTGACCTCATGGATGAAGATGATGCGCAAGGGTCGACAAAGAACCGCTTCCTCCTGAGAAAAACTTTCAGGGAAACGGGCAAATATGTTTTCTCCAACGGAAACCTCCAAGCAAGAGCATGCATTACCAATCTCCCAACTACCTTGAATCCTAATTTCCGACGCATTAAATACTCAATTGTTCCTTACTTGTGATCATCAGTTGGCAATAATAAGGTGCATCATATACCTAGCTTTCACACACGGGTGGGTTACAGCTTCCTACCCAAACGTTTGAT
This sequence comes from Triticum dicoccoides, assembly GCF_002162155.2. Classification (NCBI taxonomy): domain Eukaryota; kingdom Viridiplantae; phylum Streptophyta; class Magnoliopsida; order Poales; family Poaceae; genus Triticum; species Triticum dicoccoides. The sequence continues at coordinate 425,255,405 of NC_041381.1, forward strand.
AAACTAACAACCTCAGAACTTTTTACTATCAAACAACAAGTTCTATTATGCTACATACTTTTGATTCTTTGATCTCACAGTTTTCCATCACATCTGGAAGTTGGAATTTTTTTTCTTATTCCTTTTATGTACCATAGTGCCATTACTAGATAGATTGAGCCAGTTGCCTCGATTGGTAACTTTGTCATTTCCTAAAGGGCCAAAGCATATTTTATACTTCTATTTTGCCATCCCAATAGAGCCCACGGCCCATCAACGTATGATATGGGAGGTATTTTGTAGTATTGAATAATGTTGCTTTGATTTTTTATAGAAACCTAAGACGGCGAAACAGACAAATTCCTTGCAAGGCAGGATGCCAGACATCTATAGTAACTAAACCATCGGGGAAGATAAAATTTTTGAAATAGCATATTATGTGTACGACCCGCTAGCTCCATGAATTATAGGCGCCAACCATGGATGCTAGTTTGCCCGGAACACGGTAAGAAATGATCCTATTGTGTGTATTTTAGGGTTTAGGGAGAAAATAATTACAAGAGTTGTATGTTTAGGAGGGGGATAAAATACTGAAAAGGGGGCTAGAAAACATGTAGTATCCCAGATTGGAAGTTATGGAAATGCTTGTTTTTAATTTGAGGGCAACAAGAATAAGATTCTCTTTGAGGTTTCTGCTCCAATTATCAATGCTAGGATTTTGTTATGAAAGATTTTCTCATTTCTTTATTTCCAGAAGTTATGGTAGGATAGAATGATGACCGTCATAGCAAAAAGCCTTTGCAATGACCCTTTTAACTAACTCCACTTCATGAAAAGAGATAATGCTATTTGCTTGTTAGGGATAAGCTTCATCTAACAGCTCTGGGCAAATGTGAAAGGATCGATATGGTTGACTAGAGGGGGGGGGTGAATAGGCAACTAACAATTTTTAAGCTTTTCTTTAACAATTTAAACCTTGCGACAAAATAGGTTGTCTAGATATGCAACTAAGTGGGTAACCTATATGATGCAATGACAACTAGCACACAAGCAAGCAATAGATACAACACAAGTAAGCTTGCAAAAGTAAAGGCACGAAATAACCAAGAGTGGAGCCGGTGAAGACGAGGATGTGTTACTGAAGTTCCTTCCTTTTAAAGGGAAGTACGTCTCCGTTAGAGCGGTGTGGAGGCACAATGCTCCCCAAGAAGCCACTAGGGCCACGGTAATATCCTCACACCCTCACACAATGCGAGATGCCGTGATTCCACTATTGGTGCCCTTGAAGGCGGCGACCGAACCTTTACAAACAAGGTCGGGGCAATCTCCACAACACTTGGAGGCTCCCAACAACACCACGAAGGTTCACCACAATGGAGTATGGCTTCGAGGTGACCTCAACCGTCTAGGGTGCTCAAACACCCAAGAGTAACAAGATCCGCTAGGGATTAGTAGGGGAATCGAATATCTCTTGGTGGAAGTGTAGATCAGGCCCTTGTCATCCAATCCCGAGCAAATCAACAAGTTTGATTGGCTAGGGAGAGAGATCGGGCGAAAATGGAGCTTGGAGCAACAATGGAGCTTAGAGGTGGAAGAGGTGGTCAACTAGAGGTAGGAGACGCCCCTTTTATAGACATGGAAGAGATCCAACCGTTATCCACATGTTCAGCCTGTGACATGCGGTACTACCGCTCCAGGAGCGCGGTACTACCGCAAGGCCATGCGGTACTACCGTGGAGGACCACGGTACTTCCGCGGTAGCAGCAGAGGCGGGGACTTGCCTGACTAAGTGCAGTACTACCGCTTGTGCGGTACTACCGCTCCCCCTTGTGGTACTACCGCAAGGCAGGAAAGTCAAAGCCTACGAAGAGCGTGGATGAAATAAAATACATTCGTGCCTACTTCCGCTGAAAATGAAGCAGTGCAAAAACTTCGACGCGGTACTACCACGCACGAGGCGCGGTACTACCGTTGAGGCGCGGATGTAAAAAATAATATCCACTCCTACTACCGCGACGCAGCGGTACTAGGTATGAGGGCCACAGTACTACGACTCCAGGGGAGCGGTACTACCATGGCCTCCTGCGGTACTACCGCGCAAGATGTGCGGTACTACCGTGGGGGCGTGGATGTAAAAAATTACATCCGCCCCTACTACCATACCAGAGCAGCACTATGCCTGGGGGCCACGGTACTAAGGCTCCAAAGGAGCGGTACTACCGTGACCCCCAGCGGTACTACCGCAAGTACAGCAGTAGCCGTCAAATTAAGCACAACTAGGATAACGGAGAGACGCTCCAAAGTGCAAGGGAAAGAAAGGACATGTGTACGTGTTGATTCCACCTGAACCTTTCCGATGCGGACCCCCTCTTAATAGTACGGCTCTCCTACGACTCAAATCCACCAAAGAGAAACATAGAACAATGTCGTCTTCAATAGTCTTCGAGGGGCACCGAATCGTCACGTGCCTAGTGATGAAGCGTCTGTGAAACTCAAGGCACACGATTAGTCCGCAAAAGCATTGTCATCAATCACCAAAACACCTAAGGGATAAATATGCCCTTACAATCTCCCCCTTTTTGGTGGATTGATGACAATACGGGATTTGCACATAGATGAGATAATATAGGGCAAAGGCAAACCCCACCTCTCTAGAATATAGACGGGCTCCCCCTAGATGTGTGAAATCTAGATAGATGCTTTGGACTGCATAGCACACAAGCTAGGATCAACACTCCCCCTATATTTTACAGACAAAGGCATGATGATTAACATCTAAGCAGAGCATAGCATAAAGGTAGCACAATATATCACGAGCTTGCTAAGATAGATAGAGTGCATATGTCTTACACCATATGAAGTAAGGCAACCCAAAGCAACTGAAACGAGGTTCAAATGAGGTTCAAACGAGGAAGCAGCAAACACACCAAACACGAACAACGACACACGACTCGCAAATCCCTACACTCTCTCCCCCTTTGGCATCGAGACGCCAAAAAGGCAGAGAGGACACCTACACACAAGGGGTGGCTTAAGCAGGGAACTCATCCCAACCCTCTCCGTCGGACTCCTCGGCAGCAGGGATGGTCTCCTCGACGTCCTCCTCAGAATCAGTCCACCTGTAGCCTTGCTTCTCCATCCACTCGGCCTCTGGAGTGATGCGATCCTCAGAACCGCTAGACACATCCTTACAATAGAGCTGCAAGATCTTCTTGTCCCGGCGATGACTCTCCTTGGATGCCACGTGAGTCCTGTACTGGCCCTTAGCTTGCATGCAGAAAAGAGTCTTCATATTGTCCTTCAGCTTCTTGGCCCACGAGGGCATAGAGGAACTATGGGAAGGCCTGGCAGCATGGTCCTCAGCAACATCCTCTGTGCCAACATCCTCCTCATCAACAGCAGCCCTAGCAGCAGACGCCTCAGCACGAGTAGTAGTGTTGGCCCAGTTGGACTTGACACGGAGACAGATGGGATCATGTCGAATCCAGTCTGAAGCAAGGAACTCCTCACCAGGGAACATCTTCGCCCAAGTCTTCGAGATCAGCAGAAACAGATAGGGCCCATAGATAGGCACCTTGCGGTTGAACACTGCAAACCGAAGCTCACACCACATGATGTGTGAGACATCAAGTGGCTGAGTCTGAGACACACGAGCCTCCTCGCATAGGAGCATCATATCCATCATATAGGCATGAACCTTGTCCTTGTCACCAATGTGAGGGAACAAAGAGTTGCGGAGGATGCGATACATGATATCCAGGAAGGAGTTGAGCACCCACCCTGTCTTGCCACTGGGAAGCGCCTTCTCAACATAGTAGGGCTGAAGCTTGTCCTTGTTAGCAGAATCAGGATTACCATGGGGGCGACACCCACGGGAATGTCAAGCCCGTCATCAGGAACGTGGAGCAAATCCATGAACTCCTTCTAGGTAGCAGTCAACTTACGTCCATTGGACATCCAGGTCATCCTCCTCTCCTCATCGGGGTGAAAGTAAACTGAGGCAAAGAACTGACAAACAAGCTCAGGATCATAGTCAAGGTGAAAAGAGATCACATGTTCAATACGAAACTGCTCCACCAAATCCAGAGCTTCTCCGAAGTACTGACGGAACTTGTCCTTCCTCAGGTGATGCATTTCTATCCATTTGACATCCACGTAGGTATTCTGCTTGTTCTTGATGACATCCAGATAAGTGAGAGTCTGCTGCTTGTTCCAAAATAGTTCACAACCTCTGACAGTAGCACGGGGATGCACATACGGGTTGAGTTTCCTGAGACGGACGAACTCAGATTGGGGTATCTCGTCCATGCCCTTGTTGGGTTCCTTGTGCTTACTAGCGGATGTCTTGACATGGCGCTTGGGGGCAGAGGAGCCCTCTGGTGCTTCTCCTGGATTGCGCAGACGCTTGGAACCAGTGTCACGACTGGGATTGGAACGGTGAGAGCCACCACCTGAGACAAAAATGCAAAAACACCCACGACAAGCGAAAAAGATCAATGCAAATACCACGGCAAAGCACAAGAAACAAATAGAAAGAATACTTGAAAGTTGCCATGAGATAGATGTGAGCCATGATAGTACTGCCAGCGCCTGCGGTACTAAAATTTTAGTACTGCTCCATGTCGCGGTAGTACCGTGCGGTGTCATGGTAGTACCGTGGTGGGAGCGGTAGTAGAACTTTAGTGTCGCATCGAGTGCGGTAGTACCGCGCCAGACGGGCGGTAGTACCAGACTAGCAGTAGTACCGCTCCTGACGGCCGATAGTACTGCACCGCGTCAGATCCAAACGACAGTTTGAATCTGAAAAGAACCGCGAAACCATGGCGGTGCTACGGTGATCAAATCTAGCACAGGACAAAAGATAGGTATAATTCCTACGCAATACTACGCTCCTTCATCCTACTCTTGCATAGATTTAGCCTAAGAATCTCTAGAACACACAAGTCTCCCCCCAAAAACCTAGAGACAACGAACACAACAAAAACGAGAAGGAGTTGGGGAAAGACCTTGGTCCATAGCAAGAGCACGTGGTGGGGAACGATCCCACCGGACGGAATCACGGGAGGGCAGCCGGGGGCGGAGATCCGGCGATGGACGCCGGCCCCGTTCTTGAGCGAGGGAGAGAGAGAGACGAGGTGGGGAACTGGTGAATGGGTATGGGGGAGTTAGAACTCCCCCTGCCCATCCTTATCCCCACGCATCTGAGACGTCGCGGTAGTACCGCATGTCATCGCGGTAGTACCGCTTGGGCGGAAGTACCGCACCGAAGCGGTAGTACCGCTCTCCCAGGCGGCAGTAAAAAATTACTGCCGCGTGGGGGGCGGTAGTACCGTGCTCCCCTCACGCGGTAGTACCGTAGAAGGCTGCGGTAGTACCGTGAGCTCAAGAAAAAGCAGGTTTCGACACACGAAAAGAGGTCTTTGAAAAGAAACTTTTAGCACAAAAGACACCACAAGAACACGAACAACCCAAGGAAAAAGACAATAGGGAGCAACCACACGACACAACATCTCAAGGAGAGGGCGGTGGCCGGAGCCACCTATGTTTGAGTTCGTTGGTATGGCACCGCGAAGAATTATCCTTGAGCCCATGACCAAAACTCGTCTTTGAAGCACAAGTACCATCAAAAATGGCTAATGTGAAAGAGTTGATCGATTTATGCATAATGGGGGGAGGGAGAGTTCATTGAGATAACAACACTCCCCCTATGTCCATGCCTACATCTAAACTAGACAACAAGTTGAGTGTGGTGGGGGTGCAAGGGTTCAAGTCACATTGCTCGAATCAATGATATTTAGCTCATGCCTTAACTCGCGAAATCTTGCTTCATCCAAGGGCTTCGTGAAAATATCTGCAAGGTTATCATGAGTGTTGACATACTTGAGCTTGATCTCCCCTCGCCTAATGTGAACCCGGATGAAGTGATACCGAATCTCAATATGCTTTGTCTTGAAGTGTTGCACCGCGTTGAGAGAAATCTTGATGGCACTTTCATTGTCACACCAAAGAGGCACTTTGTCACAAATGACACCGTATTCCTTTAAAGTTTGCCTCATCCATAAGAGTTGTGCACAACAACTACCGGCCGCCACATATTCCGCTTCAATGGACGAGAGAGACAAACAACTTTGCTTCTTGGAAGACCAACTCACCAAAGAGCAACCAAGAAATTGGCACCCTCCGGAAGTGGACTTCCTATCCACCTTGTCTCCCGCCCAATCAGAATCCATAAATCCTTCAAGCTTGAAGTTAGCTCCTCTTGGGCACCATAGGCCAAAGTTTGGGGTATGAGCCAAATATTGAAAGATTCGCTTGACCGCCACAAAGTGGCTTTCCTTTGGTGTGGCTTGGAACCATGCACACATTTCCACACTCAACATGATATCCGGTATAGGTGCACAAAGGTAAAGCAAGGAACCAACCATAGAGCGATATACCTTTTGATCCACCGCTTTACCATTGGGATCAATGTCAAGTTGGCACTTGGTGGGCATTGGAGTAGAGGCCGGCTTGACATCACTTAGCTTGAATCTCTTAAGCATGCCTTGAGTGTATTTGGCTTGGTTGATGAAGGTACCTTCTCTTCTTTGTTTAATATCAAAACCAAGGAAGAACTTCAACTCTCCCATCGAAGACATCTAGAACTTAGAGGTCATGAGAGCGGCAAATTCTTCATTGAAAGCATTGTTAGGGGAACCAAAGATAATGTCATCAACATATAGTTGGCACACAAACAACTCCCCTTTGACCTTCTTAGTAAAAAGAGTGGGATCGATTTGCCCAACTTCAAATCCACGATCTTGTAACAACTTGGTAAGGTGGTCATACCACGCACGTGGGGCTTGTTTAAGGCCATAGAGTGCCTTATCGAGTTGATACACATGATCTAGGAAGTAAGGATCCTCAAACCCGGGGGGTTGCTTGACATAAACCAACTCATTAATAGGACCATTAAGAAAAGAACTTTTCACATCCATTTGTTGTAACTTAAAGTTGTGATGGGAAGCATAAGCAATCAAAAAACGAATGGATTCAAGGCGAGCAATGGGAGCAAAGGTTTCACCGTAGTCGATACCCTCGACTTGGGAGTAGCCTTGTGCTACCAATCTTGCCTTGTTGCGAATGATGTTCCCATGAGCATCTTGCTTGTTCTTGAAAATCCACTTGGTTCCAATGACTTTATGGTTCCCCGAAGGCCTTGGCACCAACCTCCACACCTTGTTGTACTCGAAGTTGTTGAGTTCTTCATGCATGGCATTGAGCCAATCCGAGTCTTTGAGTGCCTCATAGACCTTTTGGGGTTCAAGACAAGAGACAAACGCGTGATGTTCACAATAGTTTGCTAATTGTCTACGAGTACTTACCCCCTTTCTTAGGCTTCCAACCACATTCTCCATGAGATGGCCTTTGGTGGTGAGTTTGGAAGCAATCTTCGCGGCACGACGCTCTAATTCCTCCTCGAATGTGGAAGGAGGAGGGTTAACTTGATCATCTTGAGCACCGTCTTGAGCTTGTTCTTGATCTTGAGCTTGCTCATGATCTTGAACTTGCTCGAGGGGGAGAACTTGACCTTGGGCATCATTTGGAGGTTCACCACCATCTCGAGATTGATCTTGCCCTTGGTCTTGTTCCCGAGGTTGAGGGCCTACACTTTGTTCTTCAGAAGCGTGTGGGTCTTGAGTAGGTGAAGGCTCCACTTGAGTGGAGCATTGTCCTTCTTCTTCGACCACAAGGGGTTCCTCAATGGGTAGAATGTGACCAATACCCATTCTTCTTATGGCTTGGGGAGGAATTTCATCACCTACATCACAAGTACCACTTTGCTCCACTTGGGAGCCGTTATTTTCGTCAAACTCCACGTTACACGTCTCCTCAATGAGTCTGGTGGACTTGTTGAGAACACGGTAAGCATGAGAGTTTGTAGCATAACCAACAAATATGCCCTCATAAGCTCTAGCCTCAAATTTAGACAAACGAACACCTTTCTTGAGAATGAAACACTTACACCCGAACCCCCGGAAGTACTTGAGATTGGGCTTGTTTCTGGTGAGTATCTCATAAGGAGTCTTGTTCAAGCCTTTGCGGAGATAGAGCCGATTGGATGCATGACATGCGGTGTTGATGGCTTCGGCCCAAAAGTTGTATGGAGACTTGAACTCTGCCACATGGTCCTTGCCGCATCCATCAACGTCCGGTTCTTCCTCTCCGCAACACCATTTTGTTGAGGGGTATATGGTGCAGAATATTGATGCTTGATCCCCTCATCACTAAGAAACTCATCCAAGGTGTAGTTCTTGAACTCGGTGCCGTTGTCACTTATTATTGTCAAGATCTTTGCATTATGTTGACGTTGAGCTTCATTTGCAAAGTCGATGACGGTTTGTTGAGTCTCACTCTTCCTCTTGAAGAACTATACCCAAGTGTATCTTGAATAATCATCCACAATCACCAAGCAATACTTTCTACCCCCAAGACTATCAAAGGATGGAGGCCCAAAGAGGTCCATGTGCAGGAGCTCCAAGGGTCTCTTCGAGTAGATGATAGTCGTGGGAGGGTGAGCCGTCTCATGAAGCTTTCCTTCGATACAAGCACTGCAAGCACGGTCTTTGGCAAAACTAACATTTGTTAGTCCACGGACATGGTCCCCCTTGAGAAGACTTTGCAAAGATCTCATATTGACGTGGGCTAAACGGCGATGCCAAAGCCATCCCACATCAACTTTAGCCATTAGGCATGTCGCGGTCTTAGTGGGTTGCTCCGAAAAGTTAATCACATAGAGACTGTTCTCGTCATGCCCAACAAAGGCTACTTTAAGAGTCTTGCTCCACAAGAGGGCCACGGTATCAATATCAAAGAAGGTGGCAAAGACCATGAGTGCAAGTTGACGAACGGAAAGTAAATTGAACGCAAGGGACTCAACAAGCATGACTTTCTCGATCGTTAGATCATGAGAAATGACAACCTTGCCAAGACCCAATACCTTAGAATGTGAGGCATCACCCCACTCGACATTGGTGGGTATAGATGGGATCTTTTGCACGTCCACCACCAAGTCCTTGCTCCCGGTCATATGATTTGTTGCTCCACTATCAAGCAACCATGATCCCCCACCGGAAGCAAACACCTACAAGAGATCAATGCTTGGTTTTAGGTACCCATTTAGTAATGGGTCCTTTGATGTTAGTAACAAGGGTCTTAGGAACCCAAATAGACCATTCAATGTGCTCATAAGAAGAACCAAAAAATTTAGCATAAACATGCACATCACTAGCACGGCACAACACATAAGAGGGGTTAAAGTCGCGGCTTTATTGGGAGAGATGGCTTTGCCCCTTTTGGCATCACCACTCTTCGCATTGTTCTTCTTCTCCTTAGGAGCACCCTCTCCCTCCTTCACAAAAGTTTGCTTAAGCGGGGGAGGTCGTTTGGTCTTGTTGTTCTTCTTCTCGTTCTTCTTCTTGTTCTTGGACTTGGGTGAGAACCCAACTCCCTCCTTGCCCACAACTTACTTTTGATTGCTCAAAAGGTCATTTAGGTTCTTCTCACCTTGTATGCATGACACAAGACCTTTCTCAAGTTGTTCCTTCAACTTGGCATTCTCCTCCACAAGATGCACATGCTCACAACATGGGTTAGTAGCATTTGCATTATCAATTAAGACCATGTGAGGAAATGTGGCCTTTTCCTTGGTTAGCTTAACTTGGAGTTGAGCATGAGACTCCTTGAGGTTTGCATGAGCACCTTTAAAGACCTTATGGGCCTTGTCAAGTACATCAAACTCCTCCTTGAGTCTAGCATGATCAACCCCAAGTTTAGCCTTCTCGAAAGTTAGCACACGAGACACAACAAGAGCATGATCAAGATCTTTCTTTAATTTGGCATGGTTATCGTTGTGTGACTCCTCAAGAGCCAAACGATACCCATGCTCTTCCTCAAGAGCATTAGAGAGATCCGATATCTCATCGGCATAGTCACGACTATGACCTTCCATCTTAGAGATGGTTTCTTCGTGAGCCTCGATCATGTCATTGGCTTCACCAAGTTGTTCCAAGAGAGCAACGAAGTGCTTCTTGGATTTTCCCTTGAGCTTACTCATGAAGGACTCAAATTCATTTACCTCCTCATTAGACCCCTTACCATCATCAAAGCCAACGGTCAAAGAAGGATTAGGAATAATGGTGGTTTTGATGTTGGGGGTTACCTTGTTGGTGGCTTTAGCCATGAGGCACTTGGCGGTGATGTTCTCGTTGGGTGAGTCGAAGAGAGACACCCGAGGAGTTGTGGCAATGGCAACGGATGCCATAGCCATTGCTTCACTATCTTCATCATCATCGTCATCCTCACGGTATTCTTCTTGAACCACCAACCCGCGAGTAGGAGTCTTCTTGGTGAAGTTGTTCTTGTTGGGGAAGGACTTGGCTTTGTCTTTTCAGATGAACTTGCCACCATTGTCTTCCCGCTTCTTGTAAGGACAGTCCGCAACGAAATGGCTCACATTGCCACAGTTGAAACAAGTTCTAACTCGTTGCTTGCCCTTGAGGCCACTCGAGTTGTTCTTGTTGAAGTTGGGTCTTGTATTCTTCTTGCTCCAAAATTGTCTTGAGGCAAGAGCCATGTGCTCATGATAATCATATTTCGTGTCTTCGCAGTTGCTCTCCTCATCTTCTTCTTCCTCTTCTTCCACACTAACCTTGGCCTTCAAGGCAAGGTTGGGCTTCTTTGCCCTTTGAGAATGGAGCACCGCGTTGTCGGCGGTCTTGTCCAAGATGCTCATTGCAACGAACTCATCCAACACTTCACTTGAGGTCATGGAGTGGAAGTCCGGTCTTTGACGAATGACGGAGGACATGGCCTTGTTGTAGGGCATCATGGCCTTGAGGAACTTGCGCTTGATCCAATTGTCATCCGTGTCCTTGCTCCCATGATCTCGGAGTGCGACCGCGAGTTTGGTCACTCTTCGAAAGAGCTCACGAGGTTCTTCATCTTCTTTCATTGCAAACTCATCGGCTTCATCTTGCACCACTTCATAGTTGGAGCGTTGAATGCTAGCACTTCCTCGATAGAGAGACACAACACATTGCCATGCGTCTTTAGCCATGGCATGAGGTCGAAGATGAGGGAGATCTTCGGGAAGGATTGCATCTTGGATGATGAAGAGAGCACTCTCATTGAATTGATTATCCACGGCTTCTCGAGGGGTGAAGTTGCTTGGGTCATGTGGATAGAAACCTTCTTCTATGATTCTCCAAAGATTAGTATTCACATGTTTTAAATGACGCTTGAAACGATAAACCCAAGCCTCAAAATCCTAATTTTTCACAATCTTAGGAGGAGGACCGGCATGATTTAAATGAGTAGAGGGAATCGGTCCACCATAAGTAGGAGGTTCCACATGGGCATAAATGCCGGTGCCATTTCTACCACTAGTAGAAGGACCCTTTTCACTATTAGCTTCCCCCTTGTCGGAGTTAGCATCCGTCACCTTGTTAGTGGGATCACCCACTTTCATCGGCGAGGTGGATAGTTTAAGTCCTTCTAGGAATTTAGTAAACATGCTTTCAACCTCGGTCATCATGGAGGTTTTCAATGTGTCTAAAGCCACATTGAACTCCTCACGGGAGACCGAGGTTCCCCCATCGGCCGTAGACGAGATAGGATTCACACCGGAGTGCTCCTCCGCACCGTCGTTGGTGTCAACCATACTCTTCGGACGGCAAAGTCCTTAATAAATAGATGAGACTCTGATACCAATTGAAAGGATCAATATGGTTGACTAGAGGGGGGTGAATAGGCAACTAATAATTTTTAAGCTTTTCTTTAACAATTTAAACCTTGTGACAAAATAGGTTGTCTAGATATGCAACTAAGTGGACAACCTATATGATGCAATGACAACTAGCACACAAGCAAACAATAGATACAACACAAGTAAGCTTGCAAAAGTAAAGGCACGAAATAACCAAGAGTGGAGCCGGTGAAGACGAGGATGTGTTACCGAAATTCCTTCCTTTTAAAGGGAAGTACGTCTCCGTTAGAGCGGTGTGGAGGCACAATGCTCCCCAAGAAGCCACTAGGGCCACCGTAATCTCCTCACGCCCTCACACAATGCGAGATGCCGTGATTCCACTATTGGTGCCCTTGAACGCAGCGACCGAACCTTTACAAACAAGGTTGGGGCAATCTCCACAACACTTGGAGGCTCCCAACAACACCACGAAGCTTCACCACAGTGGAGTATGGCTTCGAGGTGACTTCAACTGTCTAGGGTGCTCAAACACCCAAGAGTAACAAGATCCGCTAGGGATTAGTGAGGGAATCAAATATCTCTTGGTGGAAGTGTAGATCGGGCCCTTGTCACCCAATCCCGAGCAAATCAACAAGTTTGATTGGCTAGGGAGAGAGATCGGGCGAAAATGGAGCTTGGAGCAACAATGGAGCTTAGAGGTGGAAGAGGTGGTCGAGTAGAGGTAGGAGACGCCCCTTTTATAAAGACATGGAAGAGATCCAACCGTTATCCACATGTTCAGCCTGCGACATGCGGTACTATTGCTCCAGGAGCGCGGTACTACCGCAAGGCCACGCGATACTACCGTGGAGGACCACGGTACTTTCGCGGCAGCAGCAGAGGCCGGGACTTGCCTGACTGAGTGCAGTACTACCGCTTGCGCGGTACTACCGCTCCCCCTTGCGGTACTACCGCAAGGCAGGAAAGTCAAAGCCTACGAAGAGCGCGGATGAAATAAAATACATCCGTGCCTACTTCCACTGAAAATGAAACAGTGCAAAAACTCCGACGCGGTACTACCGCACATGAGGCGCGGTAATACCGTTGAGGCGCGGATGTAAAAAATTACATCCGCTCCTACTACCGCGACGCAGCGGTACTAGGTATGAGGGCCACGGTACTACGACTCCAGGGGAGCGGTACTACCGTGGCCTCCCGCGGTACTACCGCGCAAGCTACTACCGTACCGAAGAAGCACTAGGCCTGGGGCCACGGTACTAAGGCTCCAGAGGAGCGGTACTACCGTGACCCCCAGTGGTACTACCGCAGGTGCTTGCGGTACTACCGCTCCATAGAGCAGTACTACCGCAAGTACAGCAGTAGCCGTCAGATTAAGCACAACTAGGATAACGGAGAGATGCTCCAAAGTGCAAGGGAAAGGAAGGACATGTGTACGTGTTGATTCCACCCGAACCTTTCCGACGCGGACCCCCTCTTAATAGTACGGTTCTCCTACGACTCAAATCCACCAAAGAGAAACGTAGAACAACGCCGTCTTCAATAGTCTTCGAGGGGCACCGAATTGTCTCGTGCCTAGTGATGAAGCGTCTGAGAAACTCAAGGCACATGATTAGTCCGCAAAAGCATTGTCATCAATCACCAAAACACCTAAGGGATAAATATGCCCTTATAAAATGGGTAGTCCAAAGTTAAGTGGAGATGTGTATCATTTGTTTACTCTTGGTATAAGACACAATTATAGTCAGGAAGGTGAACAGACTTCTTTGGAGCATGTTCCTTGTGCTTAGTCTGACATGAAGAAGGGGACAGAAGAAATTCTTAGTTGGTAGGCACTTACCTAGATCTACTGGAATTGTTTGGGGCGGGATTGAGTTATACTACCTTCCTCTGGGTTAATTAGTCCCCCTTACTTCTTGGGTTAAAGTTTTACCATAGATTTAATTAGCAAAATATTATATATATATATATATATATATATATATGTGTGTGTGTGTGTGTGTGTGTGTGTGTGTGTGACAAAATAATATCATTAGAAATTTCTTTTAAATATGAATCTAGAAACATAATTTATATGGCATATAATTTATATTTTGCTAATCAAACCTAAGATCAAAGTTTAGCACAAAAAACAAAGAGGACTAATAAAACTATATGGATGTAGTGATCGACAACCACATATGCTACTACTCGTCATACCAAGCTTTGAAGACCACAATAGTCACTTGTCGTAATAAACGAAATTCGGAAACCGTTGAAGGAACATCGGTTATGGATCACCCTAAGCAGAGTAGGCTTGCAATTCTTCACAAACCAGTCCATGATGTAGAATAACTCAAAAGAAGAGATCGAAGTTACTTCACCAGGAGTGAGCCAACTATTTTCCTTGATTTACACATCAACTGTGAATATCTGAAGAGAGCCAACGGATCTGGCAAATGATATGTGGGTGGATCGGAACTAAGATAATGCCCTTACTTGAACAAATACCTATTTATGATTATACTCCCCATGCAAGCATCCGCAAATACAAGAGAAGTAATTAAGATAAATCTAACCATAGCATTTAACATATGGATAAAGAACATACCCTTCTGAAACAATTCATAAAATGAGGTTTAGGTTTCTATCACTCTTGCAACCCATCCTTGATAAACTAGTTCCACAATGCCTTCCCCTAGGCCCATAGATGCTGAAGTGTCATGTAGTCGGTGTTCATATAATGATATGTCTCCAATATATCTATAATTTTTTTATTGTTCCGTGCTATTATATTATCAATCTTGGATGTTTTATATACATTATTATGCTATTTTATATCATATATGGGACTAACTTATTAACCTAGTGCCCAGTGCGAGTTGTTGTTTTTTCCTTTTTTTTGTATTTAGAGAAAATCAATACTAAACGGAGCCCAAATGCAACAAAACTTTTTTACGATTTCTTAGACCACGAGGCACCCTGGAAGCTTTGGGAGGAGGCTAGAAGGGCTATGAGGCGACGACAAGCTCAAGGGGGGGCCAAGCTTGTGGCCCCCTCGTGGCTCCTCTAGCCCTAATTTTTCTTCTATAAATACCAAAATATTCCCCGTAGACCAGAGGGCACACCAAAAATATTTTTCCATCGCCGTAAGTTTCTGTCTTCATGAGATCCCATCTGGGGACCTTTTCTGGTACTCTACCGGAGGGGGATTCAATCATGGAGGGCTTCTACATCAATCTTGCTGCCCTTCTGATGATGTGTGAGTAGTTTACCACAGACCTACGGGTCCATAGCTAGTAGCTAGATGGCTTCTTCTCTCTCTTTGATCTTCAATACAATGTTCTCCTTGATGTTCTTGGAGATCTATTCGATGTAATATTCTTTTGCGGTGTGTTTGTTAAGATCCAATGAATTGTGAGTATATGATCAGATTATCTATGAATATTATTTGAGTCTTCTCTGATCTTTTTTATGCATAATTTATATAGCTTTATATTTCTCTTTGATCTATTGATTAGGTTTGGCCAACTAGATTGATTTTTCTTGCAATGGGAGAGGTGCTTTGTAATGGGTTCAATCTTGCGGTGCTCAATCCAAGTGATAGAAGGGGGCATGACACGTATTTGTATTGTTGCCATTAATGATAAAAATATGGGGTTTGTTCATATTGATTGGATCTATCCATCTACATCATGTCATCTTGCTTAAGGCATTACTCCGTTTTTGTTAACTTAATACACTAGATGCATGCTGGATAACGGTCGATTTGTGGAATAATAGTAGTAGATGCAGGCATAAGTCAATCTACTTGTCTCGGACGTAATGCCTATATACATAATCATTGCCTTGGATACCTTCATAACTATGTGCTTTTCAATCAATTTCTCAATAATAATTTGTTTACCCGCTGTATGCTTTCTTTCAAGAGAAGCCTCTAGTCTAACTAGTTACTAAGCTCCCAGGAAATCGGAGCTCCCGGTGAATCGCGGCTGGCGAGCGGCGCGTCGGCCCGTTTGACAGCGGTTGAGATCAATAGTCTCAGTTGGGTCGGGTCGTGGGTCGTGGGTCCCAGTTCAGTTCAATAGTCAAACGTGATGGATTTCGACCGTGGCCTCGATTTTGACCGGGTCGGTCGAGCTGAGAGGAGTCAGGCCTCGGTGTGGATCCCACCAGCCAATGCTATGCCAACGTTCTCAGCGGTATAGCTGGCCAAACGGGCCGGGCTAAACAGGCCGGCCCGCGAGCACACCGGCACGGCCCGCCATGGGCCAGGCACGACACGGGCTAAACGGGCCGTGCCCGGCACGCGGCACGCCTTGGGCCATGCCTGGGCCTGGAGCCTGGGCACGCGGGCCGGCACGGCACGGCCCGTTTAATTTTTTTATATATTTTTTAGATTTATATATATATATATACCTAAAATACAGCCCAATAGGCCTAAAAACCAGCCCAGCAGGCTGAAAATGTGCAGCCCAGCGTGCTAAACGGGCCATCGGGCCGGCCCGTTTACTAATCAGGCCGTGCCTGGGCCAAGGAGCAGCACCCGTGGGCCGGCACGGCACGGCCCGGCTATTAAACGTGCCATGGCGGGCCGTGCCGGGCCAGGCACGATTAGCACGGGCCGTGCCGTGCCGTGCCGGGCCGGCCCGTTTGGCCAGGTCTGCTCAGCGGGGAGGCTCCACCGCGAAAAGGCCTTGCTCAGCCCCTGCGTCGCTCTTGCCGGCACCACGGGCAGCAACGACTCCGTCCCGGCCAGTAGCCCCCTCGACTCCTCCCTCCTGTTGCTGTCGCCGGTACATGCAGTGGTGGGATCCGTTCTCTCCGCCTCATGGGGGGCGCCATGGATCTCGCAGCTGAAGACGCTCGGCGCGGTAGGGTTTGGGGCCAGCGGCGTGGGTGGATCTGCGGCGGTGGCGGCAGCCGATGCGGGGGGTCGACGATCGCGTCGCGCCAGATCTGCCTGCTCCGGTGTTGTCGGTGGTAGTGGAGGCTTCGTCGTGTGCCCATTCTAGCCACATCTGGCCGTGTGGACTCATCTGCGGTGGCTTTGGCGAGCGGTGTGCGGCCGCCGGGATGGAGGACGGCGGTGCGGCAGCGTTCGCGTTTGGTGGTTGTTTCAGGGCGGCCATTACATCAGGGGAAGTGGTGAGGGCTTCGGTGGTCGCCAGAGAGGATGCGCTGACTTCAGGTTGGCCTGCCCTCGATCTGTCCGTGTTCTGCCGCCGCAACTCCCGCGTCATGGGTGTGCTGAGCCTGCATCTTGCTCCGTCCTAGCGGCTGGGCGTCCTGGTCAGCCTTCCATTTTCGCCTCCCTCTTTGTGGGTTGCATAGGGCGATTGGCGTGATGTGCAGCCGTTCTATTTAGGGATTCGGTGTGTATGATGACATTTTCTTGCTGTTCTCTAAGATGATTTATAGTCCTTTACCCATTGATTTTCTGCTAGGTGGTCATTCCCTTTTTCCAGCCAGTCACTGATGCCATCGGGTTGGGCATTGCGTTTGTTCGTTTGATCACACACTACCAGTCCCTGCCATAGGAAGGCAGCAGCCACTGTGTGTCGTCCAGGATGGAGAGGATGACGGTGTCAGCATGGATGAAGAGGGTGAAGTAGCTGGTCAGGTTAAAGGGCACCGTCACTAACTAGTCCGCCAGCACGGACAGCAGGCCTTTGCCCTCGCCCACACAAATGTTGTGTGCTCCTGGCAGTTGGGCGCCATGTACATGCTCCGACAGGATGTGGCTGCACATGGTCACTGTCGTCACAAGTAGGAAGCTATCGCTGAATCACGTTTTTATTGGAAGGCATAGGAAGCTTTCTACCATTGGAAGAACATAGTTGTTTTGCTCGTGTATGTCGCAAAAATAAACCTTCTAATTTGTGTTTGATCCTTTACGAAGGACACAAATTTTCTCTATGACTAACCTTTTGTTTCATTTTTCTTTCAGCAGTACATGATTGATCATCTGCAGTAAGTATCATTCACTGGGTGTTTGTGTTGGAAATTTAGGTGCTAGATAATGGCAGAAATGACACACATGAGCTTGTGGAGTGCATGGGCCCAACCACTGATATTGGTTTAAAATTATTTATGCTCAAGGACCAACTTGCTCAGCCAATTGAACACATGCATATACAGGTCCTCTGAATTAAACCTCTTTTGTGGTATATGATGGACATATTTTATGTTTTGAAATCACTCAAAAGTTACCTTTTGCAGCGTCGGTGCAGCAGCAGCCTTGTGATGCAGTTACAATGGGCAATATGAGTTAAACTACTTGAGCTTCATTACACACCTCGGTGCAATAGGGATTTAGATTTCCTTTTTGAGTTAATTGTGCTTAGAATCAGTACTTAGTCACATTATCACCATTTGTGCAGAATATGTCTTAAAGAAGATGTTGCAGTTTTCAGATTACTACACAAGAGAGAGGATCAGGCATATTCAATGGTAGGAGAATTACTCCTTCACATCCTGCCAGTTGTAAGATATACTCCTGCTAATTGGAGTAGTGTATAAAAAATTTCAAACAATTATTTCATGAGATAATCTGTGTTCGGGTACGAATTGGATAGCTAAGTCCGAATTTGAAGTGGTTTTATTTTGGCGTTCATTGAGTATACTCTCTAGGAACTAGATTGAAAGTGGATGGGTTTCCTGATCTACGTCGGGTATGGAATGTTCTTATAAAATTCTGGCACAAGTGTTACATGATTCCCCTGTCATTTCTTAATATGCTTTATCAAGCATTAGCATTTTGGAGCTTTTGTTTCTTCTACTTATTGATCGTGTGTTTCTCTCTTCACAACAACAACAAACAACAACAAAGCCTTTAGTCCCAAACAAGTTGGGGTAGGCTAGAGGTGAAACCCATAAGATCTCGCAACCAACTCATGGCTCTGGCACATGGATAGCAAGCTTCCACGCACCCCTGTCCATAGCTAGCTCTTTGTCGATACTCCAATCCTTCAGGTCTCTCTTAACGGACTCCTCCCATGTCAAAATCGGTCGACCCCGCCCTCTCTTGACATTCTCCACACGCTTTAGCCGTCCGCTATGAACTGGAGCTTCTGGAGGCCTGCGCTGAATATGCCCAAACCATCTCAAACGATGTTGGACAAGCTTCTCCTCAATTGGTGCTACCCCAACTCTATCTCGTATATCATCATTCCGGACTCGATCCTTCCTCGTGTGGCCACACATCCATCTCAACATACGCATCTCCGCCACACCTAACTGTTGAACATGTCGCCTTTTAGTCGGCCAACACTCCGCGCCATACAACATTGCGGGTCGAACCGCCGTCCTGTAGAACTTGCCTTTTAGCTTTTGTGGCACTCTCTTGTCACAAAGAATGCCAGAAGCTTGGCGCCACTTCATCCATCCGGCTTTGATTCGATGGTTCACATCTTCATCAATACCCCCATCCTCCTGCAACATTGACCCCAAATACCGAAAGGTGTCCTGCCGAGGTACCACCTGGCCATCAAGGCTAACCTCCTCCTCCTCATAGCTAGTAGTACTGAAACCGCACATCATGTACTCGGTTTTAGTTCTACTAAGCCTAAACCCTTTCGATTCCAAGGTTTGTCTCCATAACTCTAACTTCCTATTTACCCCCGTCCGACTATCGTCAACTAGCACCACATCATCCGCAAAGAGCATACACCATGGGATATCTCCTTGTATACCCCTTGTGACCTCATCCATCACCAATGCAAAAAGATAAGGGCTCAAAGCTGACCCCTGATGCAGTCCTATCTTAATCGGGAAGTCATCGGTGTCGACATCACTTGTTCGAACACTTGTCACAACATTATTGTACATGTCCTTGATGAGGGTAATGTACTTTGCTGGGACTTTGTGTTTCTCCAAGGCCCACCACATGACATTCCGCGGTATCTTATCATAGGCCTTCTCCAAGTCAATGAATACCATATGCAAGTCCTTCTTATGCTCCCTATATCTCTCCATAAGTTGTCGTACCAAGAAAATGGCTTCCATGGTCGACCTCCCAGGCATGAAACCAAACTGATTTTTGGTCACGCTTGTCATTCTTCTTAAGCGGTGCTCAATGACTCTCTCCCATAGCTTCATTGTATGGCTCATCAGCTTAATTCCACGGTAATTAGTACAACTCTGAACATCCCCCTTGTTCTTGAAGATTGGTACTAATATACTCCGTCTCCATTCTTCTGGCATCTTGTTTGCCCGAAAAATGAGGTTGAAAAGCTTGGTTAGCCATACTATCGCTATGTCCCCGAGACCTTTCCACACCTCAATGGGGATACAATCAGGGCCCATCGCCTTGCCTCCTTTCATCCTTTTTAAAGCCTCCTTCACCTCAGACTCCTGGATGCGCTGCACAAAACGCATGCTGGTCTCATCAAAGGAGTCATTCAGTTCAATGGTAGAACTCTCATTCTCCCCATTGAACAGCTTGTCGAAGTACTCCCGCCATCTATGCTTAATCTCTTCGTCCTTCACCAAGAGTTGGCCTGCTCCGTCCTTGATGCATTTGACTTGGCCAATATCCCTCGTCTTCCTCTCCCGGATCTTAGCCATCTTATAGATGTCCCTTTCACCTTCCTTCGTGCCTAACCGTTGGTAGAGGTCCTCATATGCCCGCCCCCTTGCTTCACCAACAGCTTGCTTTGCGGCCTTCTTCGCCATCTTGTACTTCTCTATGTTGTCTGCACTCCTATCCAGGTATAGGCGTCTGAAGCAATCTTTCTTCTCTTTAAGCGCCTTCTGGACATCATCATTCCACCACCAGGTATCCTTATCTTCGCTTCTCCTTCCCCTGGACACTCCAAACTCCTCTGAGGCCACCTTACGAATGCAAGTCGCCATATTCATCCACACATTGTCCGCATCCCCTCCTTCCTCCCAAGGGCCCTCCTTAAATACCCTCTCCTTGAACACCTGAGCTACCTCCCCCTTGAGCTTCCACCACTTCGTTCTAGCGACCTTGGCACGCTTATCTCGCTGGACACGAATCTGAAAGTGGAAGTCAGCAACCACCAGCTTATGCTGGGGTACAACACTCTCGCCAGGTATCACCTTACAGTCTAGGCACGCACGCCTATCTTCTCTTCTCGAGAGGATGAAATCAATCTGGCTAGAGTGTTGGCCACTACTAAAAGTCACCAGATGTGATTCTCTCTTTCTAAAGAGGGTGTTAGCTACAATCATGTTGTAGGCTAGAGCAAAGCTTAAGACATCTTCTCCTTCTTGATTCCTGATGCCATAGCCAAAGCCCCCATGCGCCCCTTCAAAACCTGTGTTAGATGTACCCACGTGGCCATTGAGGTCTCCTCCTATGAAGAGCTTCTCACCAATCGGTACACTCCTAACCATGTCTTCCAAGCCTTCCCAGAACTCCCTCTTGGTGTTCTCATTGTGGCCTACTTGCGGGGCATATGCGCTGATAACATTGAGAACCAAGTCCTCAGCTACCAGCTTGACCAGGATAATCCGGTCCCCACATCTCCTGACGTCTACCACTCCATACTTGAGGCTCTTGTTGATCAAGATGCCTACGCCATTTCTGTTTGCAGCCGTCCCCGTGTACCACAGCTTGAAGCCGGTATCCTCCACCTCCTTCGCCTTCTGTCCTCTCCATTTGGTTTCTTGGACGCAAAGGATATCAACACCTCTCCTCACTGCTGCATCAACTAGCTCCCGAAGCTTCCCTGTCAGAGACCCTACGTTCCAGCTACCTAAGCGAATCCTCCTAGGCTCGGCTAGCTTCCTTACCCTTCGCACTCGTCGAGTCAAATGCGAAGACCCTTGCTCATTTTCCACTACATCCGGGCGCCGATGTAGCGCGCCACTAAGGATGCGACGACCCGATCCTCGCTCACTTGCCACCGTATCCGGATCAAGATACGGCGCGCCACTTGGGGGGTGACGGCCCGGCCCTTGCCCATTTTCCACCACACCCGGGTTCCAATGTGGCGCGTCGCTGAGAGGGTTACGCCCCAACGAAAATCTTTTGGGTTTCATCTCCATAAGAGTGGCTGAGTTTTTACGTTGGCTCGCCAAGCCTATCACAACCCTCCTCCTTTACCCGGGCTTGGGACCGGCTATGTTGAGACAACATAGGCGGAGTTTGTTTCTCTCTTCACAGCCATGAACAAAAGTCATGGTCTCTCTGTGTTCTCCATATTAGTTCTTCAAAAGTGAAAATCAAAATACTGAAGATTGCAACCCTTCCTATATTACTATTCTCCATCATTGTTTGTGGGAAGAATATGAAATTTTAAATATTACATCCGCAGCAGATGGCAATGAACTTTGTTTGCATTTCCTACTCCCGTTGAGAACTTTACTACTGAGCATGTGTTCTCAATTTCTTTTTTAAAATATGACTATGATTGTTAATAGCTTTTTAAATGGCATATTTTTTATGTAGGAAAAATTGCCAAAATTACCCACAATAAGAGCGGTTGCCTTTTCATCCATGAAAAAAACATAATGTCTCTTTGTGATTGTAGATGAGCGCAGTAATAGTCATGTATATTATGAACCTGTGATTGTTGTATATTACAAACCTGTGATTGTGAACCTGTAAAGTATAAGTTGATGAAAACTATTTGAGCAGGAACATCATCAAACATATAGTCTTAATTGTTTGTGTGTATGCTTAGTTAGAACATGATAGGACCTCCACCGTGATATAGGAACAAGTCAAGCTTCTTGTTGTATATAGTCTTAATTGTTTGTGTGTATGCTTAGTTAAAACATGATAGGACCTCCACCGTGATATAGGAACAAGTCAAGCTTCTTGTTGTTAGACAAACTGGGAAACCTCTTGCTAGGTTATGGCCTTTGTTGCACCTTCCCTTGCCATCCCTTTTTAGCTCAGTTCTCTACTTTAGCCTGTAATGATCATTTAAGTCGTCCAAGGAAGAGATGTTACAGGGTCTTTTCTTTCCATTACAATTTACATGGTAGATACCTGTGAACTTGTTGCATATGTCATAAGGGTGGATCTAAACTTTGTTTATTTAATCTTTGTCATGAATGATTGCTATATTTCGTTCTTTACGTCAGCTTGCAGGGTTTTTTTGCATGTCCTGCTATTTTGTTTTATTTCGCAACATTTCCCGATGTCCTCAAACTGATCTCATTGGATGATCTGAAAGATGAAAAATTTCATGGAAAACTGTGCAGCTTAAAACATACATTTTCTGCAAACCATCAAGCGGTGGAAAGGGACCAATATTCTTTATATTGGATTTCATGGTTATTTATGATACAACAAAATGGAATTGTTTCATGTTTGCCCTGCATATTGCAATATATGGAGTTACTTCTCCAGTTGGGACCACAATCAGTTTTTTCTCATCATATACCTTTGAAATATTGCTTTCTATCAATATTTTTGCCCTATTATAACTACACTATCTTTTAGCAATGTTGTCTATTGGCTTCACTGCATATGGAAGAACTGCTGAAGGGTATTGTATGATGACGCAACAAATGCCTATATTGGACAGCATTTTCCTTGCTAGAGAAAAATACTGAAGGAAATATTACTGGAGACGTGTGTAGACATCATTTTTGTACATTTGACTGAAGGTTAATTGAGAATGGTGTCCAGTATAGGCATTTGCTAGAGAAGAATACTGGAGGAAATATTGAGACGTCTATTGTCTATATATACTGCACATTTGACTGATGATGATTTTTTTGCCCTCTAATTGACTAATTTTGTTTTACTAATACTTTGGTTCTTTGGCAGGTTTCCAAAATTGCAGCAGATTATATGTGAGGTGGTTTCCTGTACATTTGACTGAAGATTATTTGAGAATAGATACAAATTCATAGTGTCGATCGATGTCATTATCCTAGAAAACTTAGAAATACTTTACATGCTTTTAGTGCTAGCTTTTGTAAAAATAAACCCGAAGCCGTGTACTTTTAAGATTTTACATGTATAAAACTAAAAATTGAAGTGGATTAAGTTTTTTGTTGCGTTCTTCTGTAGGGATCTGTGTCAATGAAAGAACAGGAGCTTAACTGGCCCATGAACCAAATGAATGTGCATTGAGCACAAGTCAGAACTAATGGTCTGACAAACGGCGCAGCAAAGCACGCGTACGCTTCTAGTGAAAACTATGGCCCTAAGTCTATCTTTTATCATATTGTTTTTAGATCTACAAAATCAAAAACACAAAAATACTTTGCTGCAATTTATTGACTTTTATTTTGTTTGCACTTTTACTTATCTTTTATATCCATCCCTATCAGATCTCATCCTTGCAAGTAACCGTGAACGTATTGACAACCCCTTTATCGCGTTGGGTGAAAGTATTTGTTTGCTTGTGTAGGTACAACTATTGGAGACATGTGTGCTCCTCCTACTAGATTGATACCTTCATTCTCAGCTGAGGGAAATACTTATCTCTACTTTGTTGCATCATCCTTTCCTCTTCAAGAAAAAAACCAACGCAAGCTCAAGAAGTAGCAAGAAAAATTTGTGGCGCCATTACCGGGGAGGATCTACATCAAGCTTATCAAGTACCTATTATAAATTCTCATCTTTTGAATTTACATTATTTGTCATTTTTCTCTCGTTTTCATCTCCCCCACTTCTAAAACATTTTCAGAAAAAATACAAAAATATTTGCCTTTTTCCGTTTGCCTTTTTGTTTGCTTTTATGTGTTACTTAGTTTGTTTACTTGTTCGCTTGGCATAATTGTATGTTTATTGCAAATTAGAAGCAAAAAAGTTTATGGATCCTCACCCACTTGCTATTTATTTTTTTTAAATATTCAATTATGATGAACCAATTGCTAGTGGGTTGAGTGCACTAGATTATCTTTATGAAGTTTTGCTTGAAATTTGTGAATCTAAAAATTGTGATGAAGTGCTAAAAGAAGAAATTTATGAAGTGATTAATGATAGCTACTTGAATGAAAAGCATGATTGCAACGGTGTTACTATAAATTCTATTAATGTCAATTGTGATAATAATATGCAAAACTCGAAGCTTGGGTATGCTAATTTTGATATGTCCATTACTTATTGCAATGATCATAATTGGGGTGATTCTTCTTATGATCTTGAAGATTTATTTAAGCCTCGTAATGAATATGTTTGCGATAATATTGAAAGTGAGTTTGGAAGAGTTCCAACTTTAGGTAATAATGATCCCACTACTTTGTAGAATGATCAATTTTATGAAATTTTTGATAAAAGTGGGCTTGGAGAGGTCGTGACTTTATTTGATGATAATCCCGATATTTTGGAAGGTTGTCAACTTTTCATGCATGTGGATCATGTAAAGAATATGTTATGTGGTAGCTATATTGTTGAATTTGATTATGATCCTACATGTATTTATTATAAGAGAGCAAAATATGGTTGTAGAAGTTTTCATGTTACTAAATTACCTTCCGTTATGTTGAGATTGTCAATGTTTTATTCCTCTCCTTTGCATATGTTAGATATTTCTTGTCTTGATAATTTGTTTGCTTATAAAATTCCTATGCATATGAAGCATGTTAGACTTTAATTTGTTTATCACATGTTTTATGATTCTTTCTTTGTGTTTCAATTATTACCTTTCATGTGAGTATCATTGAAATCTCAATGCCTAGCTAAAATGCTTTAAAGAAAAGCGTTTGTTGGGAGACAACCTAATATTTTTATTTTCTATTTTTAAATAATTTACCATTATAATTCTGTTATGATGGTGATATTGAGTTTAAATTAGTGTTTGTGCCAGTAAGACCTTTGGGATTGTCGGGGAAATATACAGGGGCATGCATTTTCCCCTCGTGCATGGACAAGCACCAGCTCAAGTCAAAGAGTGAAGAACCAAGAGACTTGAAGAACCAACATGCATCTCAGAGAGACCAAGATCAAGCCAGAAGAATGAGATATCTACAAGAGAAGGGCCTCCCTTGTCGGGCAGGCGAGCCCGACAAGGGGCGAGGCCACCACCAGAAGCAAGCAACCAAGACTCCCCGGCAAAGCCTGCCGGGGTTCATGGGGTGCTAAACCACCCCGCCAACCACTCTAGCATGACTCACGTCGTCAATCAGTGTGGTGTCAAGCCACAAGGTGATTAAGTGGCAGCCATTTGCCACATGGAGGTCATTTCCTACAGAAGAAACCCGCAGATGACACCCGTCCTGCGACGTGTCAAGAGAACAGGCACGGAGTTGGCGAGATAGCCCGGCCAGCCTTGCCGGGCAACCAGTGATGTGACACTAAGCAGTTTATTTAGTGCACCCTATCAGCTCGAAAAGTTAGGTATGATAGCACTATTCGCTATCATATCAGTGGATAATGACCACTTTTCCACTATGGTGACCCCTTAATTTATAAAAGGAGGCCCATGGCACCCGTAGAAAGGGTTGGGAAGTTGATGAACCCAAGCCATCATACGCGCGTAGCCGCTACAGCCCCGAGGCAAACCCTGTCAGGCAAGTGTACTACTCACCATCACATTCATTCCACCATCAATCCACCAAATCAGGAGTAGGGTCTTACACCTCGCGGTGGACCGAACCTGGGTAAATTGCTCGTGTGCTCTCTGTCGTGCTGCCGTGCGCTGACCTGCTCTTTCTGCAACGCGACATCTCCCCGCCGAACCAACAAGGGGCCACCCGATTGTTGGGGAACGTAGCAGAAATTCAAAATTTTCCTATGAGTCACCCAGATCTATCTATGGAGAGACTAGCAATGAGAGAGAGGAGTGCATCTACATACCCTTGTAGATCGCTAAGCGGAAGCATTCAAGAGAACGGGGTTGAAGGAGTCGTACTCGTCGTGATCCAAATCACCGGAGATCCTAGTGCCGAACGGACGGCACCTCCGCGTTCAAAACACGTACAGCCCAGTGACGTCTCCCAGGCCTTGATCCAACAAGGAGAGAGGGAGAGGTTGGGGAAGACTCCGTCCAGCAGCAGCACAACGGCGTGGTGGTGATGGAGGAGCGTGGTATTCCAGCAGTGCTTCGCCAAGCACCGCGAGAGATGAGGAGGGAGAGAGGTAGGGCTGCGCCAGGGAGAGGGAGACTCATGTGTTGGCAGCCCCAAAGACCTCAACTATATATAGGGAAGAGGGAGGGGGCTGCGCCCCCTCTAGGTTTTCCACCCCAAGGGGTGCGGCAACCCCTAGATCCCATCTAGGGTGCGGCCAAGGGGGGAGAGGGGGAAACTTGCCCCCCAAGCAAGGTGGAGGCGCCCCCTCCCCAAACCCTAGGCGCCTTGGGCCCTGGTGGGGGGCGCACCAGCCCACCTGGGGCTGGTCCCCTCCCACACTTGGCTCATGCAGCCCTTTGGGGCTGGTGGCCCCACTTGGTGGACCCCCGGGACCCTCCCGGTGGTCTCGGTACGTTACCGATAGCACCCAAAACTTTTCCGGTGACCAAAACAAGACTTCCCATATATAAATCTTTACCTGCGGACCATTCCGGAACTCCTCGTGACGTCCGGGATCTCATCCGGGACTCTGAACAACAATCGGTAACCACGTATATCTATTCCCTATAACCCTAGCATCATCGAACCTTAAGTGTGTAGACCCTACGGGTTCGGGAACCATGCAGACACGACCGAGACGTTCTTCGATCAATAACCAACAGCGGGATCTGGATACCCATGTTGGCTTCCACATGTTCCACGATGATCTCATCGGATGAACCATGATGTCAAGGATTCAATCAATCCCGTGTACAATTCCCTTTGTCTAGCGGTATAGTACTTGCCCGAGATTCGATCGTCGGTATCCCGATACCTTGTTCAATCTCGTTACCGGCAAGTCTCTTTACTCGTTCCGTAACACATCATCCCGTGATCAACTCCTTGATCACATTGTGCACATTATGATGATATCCTACCGAGTGGGCCTAGAGATACCTCTCCGTCACACGGAGTGACAAATCCCAGTCTCGATTTGTGCCAACCCAACAGACACTTTCGGAGATACCCGTAGTGCACCTTTATAGCCACCCAGTTACGTTGTGACGTTTGATACACCCAAAGCATTCCTACGATATCCGGGAGTTGCACAATCTCATGGTCTAAGGAAATGATACTTGACATTAGAAAAGCTTTAGCATACGAACTACACGATCTTTGTGCTTGGCTTAGGACTGGGTCTTGTACATCACATCATTCTCCTAATGATGTGATCCCGTTATCAACGACATCCAATGTCCATGGTCGGGAAACCGTAACCATCTATTGATCAACGAGCTAGTCAACTAGAGGCTTACTAGGGACATGGTGTTGTCTATATACCCACACATGTATCTGAGTTTCCTATCAATACAATTATAGCATGGATAATAAACGATTATCATGAACAAGGAAATATAATAATAATAACTAATTTATTATTGCCTCTAGGGCATATTTCCAACACCGATCCCATAGGTGGCCGCGGATATCCCGCGACATCTTTGGCACGCCAGGTAGGGGGGCTCGCTTGCGCAAACCTGAAAGCATGCGCATCGCGTCATCTTCATCGTCATCCCCAACTTCGACGATGCTACTGACCGTGGTGCCCGCAGCGACGCAAAAGCAGGGTGGGGGGAGATCCACTCTTGCACCGTGCAGCCGCTCTCCAAGATTTTCCATAGCAACGGTTACGACCAATGCCGCGGCTGACGGCGATAGATTTACTCCGACGGTTCGTATGTCGTTATCGCCATCCGAGCACTGCCCAGAGGAAGGGGCACAGGAACATGCAGGCACGAGCTCCGTCTTTCTTGTCCCTCCAACTCGTCAGCAGCCGAACTGCTTTAGCCTCGGCATCGTCGACGTCGACGATTACCATGCGACGCTCGGTCCAGTATTTCCCCCATTATGGGAAATCCTGAGGAAAGCGATGTATGAGTCCGTCGATTGATACCCCGGCAAGCATAGTTCAGCAAGGCTACCTACATTGGCACGGTCCGTGCGATGGTAGCCGTTGTACCAACTCGAGGGGAGGGAAGCAAAAGGGAAGAAGACCAAGGAAGGCTACCGTCGTGCCCCTATGCTCGCCTGATACAAGAAATGCATACCGACCTATGCTGGGAATGAAGAAACCACCAGATTTCCTTCTACTCCCCCAGGCTCCGTGGACGCGTCGAACGCGCCCGGCCCAGCAGGCGAAAAAGAAGCTTAAAACAAAAGCAAAGTTCACATTATCATCTCTTGTTCGTGCTTTTTTAGATTCTTGTTGTTGTTTATCCCTTAACTCCAATGAGTGTTCGTATCGTGAAAACCCTCGTGTGATGGAACCTTGGCTAGTTTCTTTGATCGCACCATCGTCCTGTCCAGAGCCACGCTCGCAGGTCAAGAGGATGCATCGAGGGCTACCTAGGAAAAACCTGCCGAGACGCATCCACGCCAAGATGACTGTTAAGGGCCGGACCCTTACGACAATCGCGACAATATGATATCAGCAGGCATCCAGAGCATACACAGGAATTGATCATACAAACACAAGCACATAGAGTTCAAAGGGATAAACACACACTTAAAGATCCAGCTAGAAACATCGGTTTCGCACGAATGCTGGAGATAAAACGACTAAACACAAGATATGCATCGTGTTTCATTACAGGACCAGGTGGGGTAGCTTAAACGCGGAGAACCTGTCGGCGCGGGGAGCAGCCTTCTCTCTAGCAGTAGCGACGTCGGCACCAGTGGGCGGCTTCTTGAAGCCATCATCGAGATCAAGCTCTGGGTGGTGGCAGGCAATGTTGCTCAAGACCATGAAGAGGGCGTCGCGGGCGAGCCTTCACGACTCGGTCGCAAAATGCTTGGCCCTCCCCCCTTCATGCATCTTTAGCTTGTCGATCCACTCGTTGAAGAAGATCCCTAGCTTGACACTCGGGACCTCCTGCTTGCTGGCTGAATAGACTGGGCCGTCCATACCCATCGCCGCAGCTTGGGCTCCAAGATATTCTGCGATATCAGCCAGGCTCTTGATGCAGAGGTTGCTCATGTTGACCTGGTTCTTCAGCCTGCCCTCTGCATCTTGCCGGAGACACTTGGCATCTTCCAAATCCTTAGACAGCAACTGCTGCCGGGATTCAAGGGACTCCGCCGACCGCTCTAGCGATCCAATCCTCGCCTTCATGTCAGAGATGTTGCCATTGGCGGTTTCCAAGCTTTGGGTCTTGGAGTATAGCTACGAGTGCACGTCAACCAGGTGGAGCTCTGCATGCCGTGCTTCCTCTTTAAGCACCTCCACCTTCTTGGAACTCTCGGCAAGGTCTTCATTCAGTTTGGCCACCTGTCGGGCGAGCTCAGCCTTAGCAGACGATGCGGCGTCTAAATCATCGACCAGCTTCTTCAGCCGGGCAGCACGGTCAGTGATGAGAGTGTCCAGGGCAGCCCCATGCTTGTCCTCCAATTCCTTGGTGCGTTGCTGGACCAAGGCCTCCAAATTTTCATCCTTGGCCCGGAGAGTAACTTCAAGATTCTCTTCCTGGAGGGAGATCTCCCTCTCCCTGGCGTCTAGAGATGCCTTGTGCTTTGCCATGCGCCTCTCCCGAGCCAGGACATCCTCTCTCATCATATGAAGAGTCTCTTGCTGCCTCATGAGCACCTTGAACTGCCTGTCGTGCCATTTGCGAAGCTCCAGGCACTTGTCCTTCAGTCTCTGATCCACTTTGTCAGCGGATTCACGCCGTCTCTTGAGCTCTTGCCACTTCTGATTGTGTCGGGCCTGCATTTCTTTCAAGCCCACTGCCATGGACTCGATGAAGGACAAATCCATGGTGATGGCAGCTGAGTCATCGGCTCCCTGCCTCCCAGATGCAGCGGTGCCAGGAGCCGCTGAAGCTCTTCATCGAGCTCGGCGACTGTCAAGGACGGACCGGGGCTCCGATATCAGGAAACTGCGGCACCATGGCCAGCATGTTCGAGGAAGACGGCGAGGCATCAGCAGCACCCCCGTAGGGAGGGAGTGGACCCATGGTTTGATGAGGAATCTTCACCTCGATAACCACTTCCCTTGTTGGGGCGCTCTCAAGAGAATGCTCCACCACTGCCAAGGAACCTTGTGTCCCCCCGGCAGTGAGATCCTGCCCCTCAGTAGTCGCGACCTTCATGGCTTCATCTGCGGTGGACC
Organism: Triticum dicoccoides; assembly: GCF_002162155.2. Lineage (NCBI taxonomy): Eukaryota > Viridiplantae > Streptophyta > Magnoliopsida > Poales > Poaceae > Triticum > Triticum dicoccoides. The sequence goes on from NC_041381.1 coordinate 425,286,199, forward strand.
TGCCTATGTCCGCCACCACCTCCAACAAGTCTGGCTCTTCGGCCTGGGGAGCTGCGGGTGGAAGGGGCCAGTTAACAAACAGAAGGATGGAAGTCTCGAAGCAAATACAGAAGCCAGTGGAGGCATCTAGAGTATAAAAGAAAAGAAGAATTAAGCAAGATACCTGGGGAAGTCTGCCAGGCAGGGGTCTCTGTTTCGCCTGCAGCAGTCGTTGCCGGGTCGCGAGCCTCGTCCTCTGCCGGGGTAGACTTGGCAGCCTTCTGCGCCATCTCTGCCACGGAGGATTCCATGACGACATCTTCAGCTTGGGCGGCAGGGGAGACATGCTCCTCAAGAAGTGGCTCGCTCTGCGTTACCTCACCCCCTCCTTCACGCGAGGGGGCGGAAGGACTGTCTCCATCATCTTCGGCGGGTGGGGTCCAATCTCCACTCCCAGGCCGGGGGCTGAGCTGGGGGCTCGGCATGGGATCTTCTACATCCTTCCATGTTGAAGCCGAGCCCTCTACGCCCTTCAGCGACCCAAGGCGTCGGAGTCTCTTCAGGGAGTGGTGGACAAGGGTCTCCCCCTCCTCCATTTCCCTGCCGACAACAACAGGAACAAGAGGTTACTTGGCAGAAAGCATTCAAACCTACTTAGGAAGATATCTACCACAAAGAGGAATCATCCTTACTCTTCTATGGTAAGCATGGAGTTCAAGTTGAACTCTGTGGGAGGAGGGGACTCCCGTCCTCTCTTTTGAGGCGGGAGGGAGGAGCTCCCCGGTAGCTTTGGTGCCTGCCGCGACATCAAAGTCTCCGGGGAAGATGAGCTCTGGGGGAGCTCGAGCCGGAGCGGGGGCTGGACTCCTCCTCCAAGACCACCGGCCGTTTGGCAGAAGATGCCCTGGCCCGAGCAAGACAAGGGGATTGGAGACACGCTCCCTCGACCTTGGTAGTGTTGGTGGAGGTCTTCTTCACCTTCTTGGTGGGTGGCACCGCTCCTCGGACTGCAGCGCGCCTGCGGGTGCGCTGGTCTAGGTCCAGTGCGGGAGCTTGCGACCCTGCCGCAAGCCACTCCTCCTCTTCAAGGGCCGCTGCCATGCTCTCCTCCCTCTCATCCTCCTCTCCCTCCTGGAGCTCCGTGGCCGCCTTGGCTAGAGCATCTAGCCCGGCAAAGTTATCCCCAGCAAGCTCCTTTGTGGTTTGCGCCTCACTACTGCCCTGGGAAGAGCTCCCATTTCTAGCCTTCCCTTTGCCTTTCAGGTCTTCGTGGCCTTCTCGATTTCTGTGCAATGGACAGCCTTGTCCTACACGACTCTTTTCAGAATATACGCTACCTCCACAGCGGAGGTGCGCTTATACATTCCATCTGCTGTTCTGGTGGCCTTCTCCACCAAAGTACTCAACCACTGGAGCTCTTCATCAAGAGAAGGGAGCTGCCAAGTGCCCGACACTCCCTCGGCGTTGCAATTTGGCATCCACTTTAGTATTTGATCTTGGGTAGAGTTGACATTCAGGGGGACGACGGTTGACGGGAGCTTGAACATCTCGAAACGACCAAACAGCTGGTCACACAACCAAGCGTGACCATAAACTGACAAATTATTGGCCAACCCCGACAACAATCTCATCATGTCCGCAGCACAGCCGTACAACCACGCAAGCCTATCCCTATCCTGTAGCGGTGAGATTCGGCAGAGGAGGAAGTCTGCCCCCACATGCTCGATGATTAACCCGGCAGACGCCAGGCGGATGATCCTATTAATTGTCGGGCGCAACCTGTCATCAGAGAGGCCCTTGGCGCTCCAATCATTGCCGCGCTTCACAAAACTCAAGGGCTTCTTTGTCCTGGATCCATCACCAATCCCCTCTCCATTCATCCCATCTCTTGTGTTGGTACCCCGGGAGGTAATTCTTCTTCGACGTGGTATCCAGCTGATGATCCCAGAGCGGTTACCCTGCTCTCCACCCGCGGGACAAAGTAATGACAGAATAGATCCACATTGGGCTTCACCTCGACAAAATTCTCGCACAAATGCGCAAAGATGGCCATGGTTGCCATTGCATTCGGCGTGAAATCAAGGAGGTGGAACCCATAGATGTTCATGATTGCCTCAAAGAACTTAGAAAAAGGAGGGCACGGTCCGCAGATGAAATAGGCGACAAAGAACCGATAAGAACTGGGGGGATTCACCTCACCCGCCTCGAAGACTACGGGCGCCCCGTGTCCCATCTCGACGGGCCGCCTCCACAGGTACCCGTACCTCGCCTGAAGGACGGGGCCACTCAGAGAGGACGGAACGAAGACGACATCCTCGCTCCGCTTCTTGTTCAGCTTTGCCGACCTCTTGTTCCCCTTGGTGACAGACTCCTTCGCTGCGGTCATAGGCTTCTTTGCGGGTTTCTTCCCATTTCGGTGGCAACGCGAAGGGGGAGAGATCCATTGGGTGGCGGAGAAAGGAGAAGCGGGTTTGGGAATTGTTGCTCGGCTTGTGCAGGAAGAGGACGGGGGAGCGGCGCAAGGAATAGGTGAATTGTACCGCTCCGTTTTACCCTACTCTTAAGGGGGGGAGTAGGACAGGGGTGCGATGCTTCAGAAAGTTACCGTTTTACCTTAACTACAATGGTCCCACGACCCCACGACACGCAGTAATTGCCTGGAGGTGGACCTTGGATTGACTAGTCATCGTGGCAAACCATCACAGTCCTCTACCTGCCACGTGTCCGCGCACTGTTTGGGGCCTGCTACATCTTGAGCTTGCGTTGGTTTTCCTCGAAGAGGAGAGGGTGATGCAGCAATAGTAGCATATGTATTTCCCTCAGTTTTTTGAGAACCAAGGTATCAATCCAGTAGGAGGCTCCTCAACAAGTCCCACGAACTTACACAAACAAATAAAGAACTTGCAACCAACGCGACAAAGGGGTTGTCAGTCCCTACACGGCCACTTGCGAAAGTGAGATCTGATAGAGATAGTATGATAAGATAAATACATTTTTGGTATTTTATAATATAGATGCAGAAAATAAAGATGCAAATAAAAGTAGATTGAAAGCAAATATGATAAGAGATAGACCCGGGGGCCATAGGTTTCACTAGAGGCTTCTCTCGAGAACATAAGTATTACGGTGGGTGACCAAATTACTGTCGAGCAATTGATAGAAAAGCGAATAATTATGACGTTATCTAGGCATGATCATGTATATATGCATCACGTCCATAACAAGTAGACCGACTCCTGCCTGCATCTACTACTATTACTCCACACATCGATCGCTATCCAGCATGCATCTAGAGTATTAAGTTCATAAGAATAGAGTAACGCATTAAGCAAGATGACATGATGTAGAGGGATAAACTCAAGCAATATGATATAAACCCCATCTTGTTATCCTCGATGGCAACAATACAATACATGCCTTGCAACCCTTTCTGTCACTGGGTAAGGACACCGCAAGATTGAACCCAAAGCTAAGCACTTCTCCCATGGCAAGGAAGACCAATCTAGTAGGCCAAACCAAACTGATAATTCAAAGAGACTTGCAAAGATAACTCAATCATACATAAAAGAATTCAGAGAAGATTCAATTATTATCCATAGATAAATCTGATCATAAACGCACAATTCATCGGATCTCGACAAACACACCGCAAAAAGAGATTACATCGAATAGATCTCCACAAGAGAGGGGGGGAACATTGTATTGAGATCCAAAAAGAGAGAAGAAGCCATCTAGCTAATAACTATGGACCCGTAGGTCTGTGGTAAACTACTCACAACTCATCGGAGAGGCAAGGATGTTGATGTAGAAGCCCTCCGTGGTCGATTCTCACTCTGGCAGAGTGCCGGCGAAGGCTCCAAGATGGGATCTCACGGATACAGAAGGTTACGGTGGTGAAAATTGTGTTTCGTCCTGCCCCTGGATGTTTTCGGGGTACGTAGGCTTATATAGGAGGAAGAAGTACGTCGGTGGCCGCCCGAGGGGCCCACGAGACAGGGGGCGCGCCCTACAGGGGGGGGGCGCCCTCCTATCTCGTGGAGGCCTCGGCTGTTTCTTGACTTGTACTCCAAGTCCTCTGGATCACGTTCGTTCCAAAAATCACGCTCCCGAAGGTTTCATTCCGTTTGGACTCCGTTTGATATTCCTTTTCTTCGAAATACTGAAATAGGCAAAAAAACAGCAATACGGGCTGGGCCTCCGGTTAGTAGGTTAGTCACAAAAATGATATAAATGTGTAAAATAAATCCCATAAACATCCAAAAGGGGTAATATAATAGCATGGAACAATAAAAAAATTATAGATACGTTGAAGACGTATCAAGCATCCCCAAGCTTAATTCCTGCTCGTCCTCGAGTAGGTAAATGATAAAGAAGAAATTTTTGATGTGGAATGCTACCTAGCATAATTCTCAATGTAATTTTCTTTAATGTAGCATGAATGTTCAGATCCAAATGACTCAAGATAAAAGCTTATAAAACATAAAAATAAAAATGCTTCAAAGCATACTAACAAATAATCATGTCCTATCAAAATAACATAGCCAAAGAAAGCTTATCCCTACAAAATCATATAGTTAGGCCATGCTTCATTTTCATTACACAAAATACTCCCATCATGTACAACCCCGATGACGAGCCGAGCAATTGGTTCATCCTTTTTAACACGCTTCAGCTTTTTCAACTCTTACACAATACATGAGCGCAAGCCATGGACATAGCACTATGGTGGTCTAATATGGTGGTTGTAAGGACAAAAAGTGGGAGAAGATAGTCTCACATCAACTAGGCGTATCAACGGGCTATGGAGATGCCCATCAATAGATATCAATGTGAGTGAGTAGGGATTGCCATGCAACGGATGCACTAGAGCTATAAATATATGAAAGCTCAACAAAAGAAACTAAGTGGGTGTACATCCAACTTGCTTGCTCACGAAGACCTAGGGCACTTTGAGAAAGCCCATCATTGGAATATACAAGCCAAGTTCTATGATGAAAAATTCCCACTAGTATATGAAAGTGACAACATATGAGACTCTCTATTATGAAGATCATGGTGCTATTTTTGAAGCGCAAGTGTGGAAAAAGAGATAGTAGCAATTGTCCCTTCTCTCTTTTTCTCTCATTTTTTTCCTCTTTTTTTTCTTTCTTTTTTTCTTTTTCTTTTTTTTTCTTTCCCTTTTTTTTTCTTTTTGGTGGGCTTCTTTGGCCTCTTTTATTTTTATAAAGTCCGAAGTCTCATCACGACTTGTGGGGGAATCATAGTCTTCATCATCCTTTCCTCACTAGGACAATGCTCTAATAATGAAGATCATCACACTTTTATGGATTTACAACTCAAAAATTACAACTCAAAGCTAGAACAAAATATGACTCTATGTGAATGCCTTCGGCGGTGTACGGGATATGCAATGAATCAAGAGCGACATGTATGAAAATTATGAAGGTGGCTTTGCCACAAATATGATGTCAACTACATGATCATGCAAAGAGCAATATGACAATGATGAAACGTGACATAATAAATGGAACGGTGGAAAGTTGCATGGCAATATATCTCGGAATGGCTACGGAAATGCCATAATAGGTAGGTATGGTGGCTGTTTTGAGGAAGGTAAATAATGGGTTCAATATCGGAGAGAGTTGTGCGGTAATAAGAAAAACTAGCAAAGTGGAAGGATGAGTGTGCGTATATCCATGGACTCACATTAGTCATAAAGAACTCATATACTTATTGCAAAAATCTACTTCGCCCTCGAAGCAAAGTACTACTATGCGTGCCCCAAGAGGGATAGATTGGTAGGAAAAATTCCATCGCTCGTCCCTGACTGCCACTCATAAGGAAGACACTCAAAATAGCACCTCATACAACAAATTTGTCACACAACTTTTACCATACGTGCATGCTACGGGACTTGCCAACTTCAACAAAAGTATTTCTCAATTTCATAATTATCCACTAGCATGAACCTAACATTACTACCTTTATATCTCAAAATAATTATCAAGCAACAAATTGATCATAGCATCCAATTCAATTTCTATGATAGTTTTTATTATACCCAACTTGGATGCTCATCATTCTAGGACCAAATTTGTAACCAAAGCAAATATCATGCTGTTCTAAAAGTCTCTCATAATAATATAAGTGAAGCATGAGAGACTATCAATTTCTCCAAAATTAAGACACCACCGTGCTCTAAAAGATATAAGTGAAGCACTAGAGCAAAAACTATCGAGCTCAAAAGATATAAGTGAAGCACATAGAGTATTCTAGCAAATTCTAATCAAATAGGCTTATCCAAAAAGGTGTGTACAGCAAGGCTGATTGTGGTAAACTAAAAATCAAAGACTAATATAATACACGACGCTCCAAGCAAAACACATATCATGTGGCGAATAAAAATATAGCTCCAAGTAAAGTTACCAATGAACGAAGACGAAAGAGGGGATGTCTTCCCGGGGCATCCCCAAGCTTAGGCTTTTGGCTATACTTGAATATCTTGGGGTGCCTTGGCCATCCCCAAGCTTAGGCTCTTGCCACCCTTTATTCCATAGTCCATAAAAGCTTTACCTAAAACTTGAAAACTTCACAACACAAAACTCAACAGGAAATCTTATAAGCTTCGTTAGTGAAAGAAAACAAAACCACCACATAAGATACTGTAATTAACTCATTCTTTATTTATTTTGGTGTTAAACCTAATGTATTACAACTTCTCTATGGTTTATAAACTATTTTACTAGCCATAGATGCATCAAAATAAGCAAACAACACACGAAAAATAGAATCTATCAAAAACAGAATAGTCTGTAGCAATCTGTAACTAACGCAAACTTCTGGAACTCTAAATATCCTACCAAAATAGGAAGTACTGGACAATTTGTTTATTGATCAGCAGCAAAAAGAATCAATGCAAAAACACGTTTTTGTGATTTATTTATTTTTTTCTCATGAGCGCAAAGTTTCTGTTTTTCAGCAGAATCAAATCAACTATCATCATAGTTTATCCTATAGGTTCTACTTGGCACAAACACTAACTAAGACATAAAAACATATCTAAACAGAAAATAGAAACAAAATTTTAACACTAAAAAGGAACAAAAACAAAGAACATAAAGAAAATTGGGTTCCCTCCCAACTAGCGCTATCGTTTAACGCCCCTAGCTAGGCATAAAAGCGAAGATAGAACTAAGGAGTGCCATCTTTGGCACTTGATTCATAAGTAGCCCGCATGATAGATTCATAAGGTAATTTGACTTTATTTCTTGGAAAGTGCTCCATGCCTTTCTTTAATGGAAATTGGAATCTAATATTCCCTTCCTTCATATCAATAATCGCGCCAATCGTTCTAAGAAAAGGTCTACCAAGAATAATAGGGCAAGAGAGATTGCAATCTATATCAAGAATGATAAAATCCACGGGCACCAAATTTCTATTTGCAACAATAAGAACATCATTGATCCTTCCCATTGGCTTTTTAATGGTGGAATCCGCAAGGTGCAGATTTAACGAGCAATAATCAAGATCATGGAAACCTAGAATATCACATTAAGTTTTTGGAATCGTGGAAACACTAGCACCCAAATCACACAAAGCAAAACACTCATAATCTTTAATTTTAATCTTTATAGTAGGTTCCCACTCATCATTAAGTTTTTTAGGTATAGAAACTTCCAAATTAAGTTTTTCATCAAAAGATTGCAACAAGGCATCAACAATATGTTTGGTAAAAGCTTTGTTTTGACTATAAGCATGTGGAGAATTAACAACGGATTGCAACAAGAAAATGCAACCTTCTAAAGAACAATTATCATAATCAAATTCCTTGAAATCCGAGATAGTGGGCTCAATGCTATTTAAAGTTGTGACTTCTCCAATCTTACTTTTACCAAAATTAGCATCAAGATCTAAAAACTCCAAATTCTTGGGACGCCTTTTAGGAAAAGTTGATTCATCATCAGTCCCATAATCATTAAAATTCATATTGCAAAACATAGATCTAATATGAGATGCATCAATAACTTTAAGATCTTCATCATTATTTTCATGAAAACTAGAAGAACACGCTTTTATAAAGCTATCTTTCTTAGCACACAATCTAGCGGTTCTTTCCTTGCACTCGTCAATGGAAATTCTCATTGCTTTGAGAGACTCATTGATATCATGCTTAGGAGGAGAAGATCTAATTTTAAGAGAATCAACATCAAGCGAGAGTCTATCAACGTTCCTAGCCAAATCATCAACTTTGAGCAATTTTTCCTCAAGCAAAGCATTAAAATTCTTTTGACAAATCATAAATTCTTTCACACTATTCTCAAAATCAGAGGGCATCTTATTGAAATTACCATAAGAATTATTGTAGGAATCTCCATAATTATTAGAGATACTAGGGAACGGTCTAGCATTAAAGTTTCCTCTATAAGCATTGTTTCCAAAATTATTCCTACCAACAAAATTCACATCCATAGATTCATTATTATTCTCAATCAAGGAATACAAAGGCATATCATTAGGATCAAAAGGAGTGTTTTTAGTAGCAAACAATTTCATAAGTTCATCCATCTTTCCACTCAAAACATTGATTTCTTCTATAGCATGCACTTTTTTACTAGAAGATCTTTCGGTGTGCCATTGAGAATAATTAGCCATAATATTATCAAGAAGTTTTGTAGCATCTCCCAACATGATTTCCATAAACGTGCCTCTCGCGTCCAAATCTAAGAAATTTCTAGAAGCAAAGTTCAAACCGGCATAAAATTTTTGTATGATCATCCATAAATTCAAACCATGAGTAGGGCAATTATGAAGCATCAATTTCATTCTTTCCCAAGATTGGGCAACATGCTCATGATCAAGTTGTTTAAATTTCATAATATCGTTCCTAAGAGTGATGATCTTAGCGGGAGGAAAATACTTAGAGATAAAAGCATCTTTGCACTTGTTCCAAGAATCAATACTATTTTTAGGCAAAGACGAAAACCAAACTTTAGCACGATCTCTAAGTGAAAATGGAAATAACTTAGATTTGACAATATTGTTATATGTATCTTTCTTCTTTTGCATATCACACAAATCAACAAAGTTGTTTAGATGAGTAGCGGCATCTTCACTAGGAAGGCCGGCAAATTGATCTTTCATAACAAGATTCAGCAAAGCAGCATTGACTTCACAAGACTCGACATCATTAAGAGGAGCAATCGGAGTACTAAGGAAATCATTATTATTGGTATTCGATAAATCACACAATTTGGTATTATCCTGCGCCATGGCAACAAGTAATCTAACACACAAGCAAACAGAAAAAGGCAAGCGAGAAAGAGAGGAGGAGATTGGGAAAGAGAGGGCGAATAAAACGGCAAGGGTGAAGTGGGGGAGAGGAAAACGAGAGGCAAATGGCAAATAATGTAAATGCGAGGGAGATGAGTTTGTGATGGTACTTGGTATGTCTTGACTTGGTGAAGATCTCCCCGGCAACGGCGCCAGAAATCCTACTTGCTACGTCTTGAGCTTGCGTTGGTTTTCCTCGAAGAGGAGAAGGTGATCCAACAATAGTAGCGTAAGTATTTCCTCAGTTTTTTGAGAACCAAGGTATCAATCCAGTAGGAGGCTCCTCAACAAGTCCCACGAACCTACACAAACAAATAAAGAACTCGCAACCAACGCGACAAAGGGGTTGTCAATCCCTTCACGACCACTTGCGAAAGTGAGATCTGATAGAGATAGTATGATAAGATAAATACATTTTTGGTATTTTATAATATAGATGCAGAAAATAAAGATGCAAATAAAAGTAGATTGAAAGCAAATATGATAAGAGATAGACCCGGGGGCCATAGGTTTCACTAGAGGCTTCTCTCGAGAACATAAGTATTACGGTGGGTGAACAAATTACTGTCGAGCAATTGATAGAAAAGTGAATAATTATGACATTATCTAGGCATGATCATGTATATAGGCATCACGTCCATAACAAGTAGACCGACTCCTGCCTGCATCTACTACTATTACTCCACACATCGACCGCTATCCAGCATGCATCTAGAGTATTAAGTTCATAAGAACAGAGTAACGCATTAAGCAAGATGACATGATGTAGAGGGATAAACTCAAGCAATATGATGTAAACCCCATCTTGTTATCCTCGATGGCAACAATACAATACGTGCCTTGCAACCCTTTCTGTCACTGGGTAAGGACACCGCAAGATTGAACCCAAAGCTAAGCACTTCTCCCATGGCAAGAAAGACCAATCTAGTAGGCCAAACCAAACTGATAATTCGAAGAGACTTGCAAAGATAACTCAATCATACATAAAAGAATTCAGAGAAGATTCAATTATTATCCATAGATAAATCTGATCATAAACCCACAATTTATCGGATCTCGACAAACACACCGCAAAAATAGATTACATCGAATAGATCTCCACAAGAGAGGGGGAGAACATTGTATTGAGATCCAAAAAGAGAGAAGAAGCCATCTAGCTAATAACTATGGACCCGTAGGTCTGTGGTAAACTACTCACAACTCATCGGAGAGGCAAGGATGTTGATGTAGAAGCCCTTCGTGGTCGATTCCTGCTTCGGCAGAGTGCCGGTGAAGGCTCCAAGATGGGATCTCGCGGATACAGAAGGTTACGGTGGTGGAAATTGTGTTTCGTCCTGCCCCTAGATGTTTTCGGGGTACGTAGGCTTATATAGGAGGAAGAAGTACGTCGGTGGACACCCGAGGGGCCCACGAGACAGGGGGGAGCGCCCTACAGGGGGGCGCCCTCCTATCTCGTGGAGGCCTCGGTTGTTTCTTGACTTGTACTCCAAGTCCTCTGGATCACGTTCGTTCCAAAAATCATGCTCCCGAAGGTTTCATTCCGTTTGGACTCCGTTTGATATTTCTTTTCTTCGAAATACTGAAATAGGCAAAAAAACAGCAATACGGGCTGGGCCTCCAGTTAGTAGGTTAGTCCCAAAAATGATATAAATGTGTAAAATAAAGCCCATAAACATCCAAAATGGGTAATATAATAGCATGGAACAATCAAAAATTATAGATACGTTGGAGACGTATCAGTGCCTAACCCAACGTGCCACGCGACACGTGTGGCTCAGGCCCGGGGGCTTATGTCGGGAAAAATATACAGGGCCATGCATTTTCCCCTGACTCATGCATGGACAAGCACCAGCTCAAGTCAAAGAGTGATGAACCAAGAGACTTGAAGAACCAACATGCAGCTCAGAGAGACCGAGATAAAGCCAGAAGAACGAGATATCTACAAGAGAAGGGCCTCCCTTGCCGGGCAGGCGAGCCTGGCAAGGGGCGAGGCCACCACCAGAAGCAAGCAACCAAGACTCCTCGGCAGAGCCTGCAGGGGTTCGTGGGGGGTTGAACCACCCCGCCAACCACTCTAGCATGATCCACGTCATAAATCAGTGTGGTGTCAAGCCGCAAGGTGATTAAGTGGCAGCCGTTTGCCACATGGCGGTCATTTCCTACAGAAAAAACCCGCAGATGACACTCGTCCTGTGACGTGTCAAGAGAACAGGCACGGAGCTGGCGAGATAGCCCGGCAAGCCTTGCCGGGCAACTAGTGATGTGGCACTAAGCGGTGCATTTAATGCACCCTGTCAGCCTGCAGAGTTAGGTATGATAGCACTGTTCGCTATCATATCAGTGGATAATGACCACTTTGCCACTATGGTGACCCCTTAATCTATAAAAGGAGGCCCATGGCACCCGTAGAAAGGGTTAGAAAGTTGATGAACCCAAGCCACCGTACGCACGTATCCGCTACAGCCCCGAGGCAAACCCTGTCGGGCAAGTGTACTACGCACCACCAAATCAGGAGTAGGGTCTTACGCCTCGCGGTGGCCCAAACCTGGGTAAATTGCTCGTGTGCTCTCTGTCGTGCTGCCGTGCGCTAATCTGCTCTTTGTGCA
>NC_041381.1:425298400-425328470 GCF_002162155.2 Triticum dicoccoides
CGAATATCCCGCGGCAGGGATGATTTGGTAGATTGTTGATTTGATTCTGTGAAAAAATAAAAACTTTTGCTTCTAGTAGCAGAATTGTTAAAAAAATTGGAGCTTGATAAAATTATGAATGTTTTACACAGGATTTATATACAAATGGCCCACGTTTTCATAATTTTTTATAATTTTTGGAGTTATAAAAATTTGGATAAAGTCATGATTACTATAGACTGTTCTGTTTTTGACAGATCCTGTTTTTATTGTGTTGTTCGCTTGTTTTGATGAATCTATGGGTTGTATCGGGGGGTATTAACCATGGTGAAGTTAGAATACATTAGATATAATGCAAATATAAAATTGGAATGAGTTTACAATAGTACCTAAAAGTGGTGATTTGCTTTGTTTCACTAATGGATCCCACGAGTTTTCTGTTGAGTTTTGTGTTGTGAAGTTTTCATGTTTTGGGTGATGTTTCGATGGGCTATGGAATAAGGAGTGGCAAGAGCCTAAGCTTGGGGATGCCCATGGCACCACAAGGTAATATTGAAGGGCAACCAAGCGTCTAAGCTTGGGGATGCCCCGGAAGGCATCCCCTCTTTTGTCTACAATCCATCGGTAAATTACTTCAGGCTATATTTTTATTCACTACACGATATGTGTTTTGCTTGGAGCATCGTGTATTATACGAGTCTTTGCTTTATTTGCTTGTTAGTTTGCCACAATCATCCTTGCTGGACACACCTTTTTGAGGGGGACACACATTAATCATGAATTTATTAGAGTACTCTTTGGACTTCACTTATATCTTTTGAGCTAGGTAGTTGCTCTAGTGCTTCACTTATATCTTTAGAGCACGACGGTGGCTATATTTTGAAGAAATTGATGAACTATCATGCTTAACATATATTATTTGGAGAGTCTTATAAATAGTATGGCAATTTGCTTGGGTTATGAATTTAGTCCTAATATGATGGATTGATGGGTATTCAAGAGGGATGTAATGAAAACTTTCATGAAGATCATTGAATTTATGAGAAGTTTGATTCCTTGCAATTGTTTTGAGATATAAAGATGGGTGATATTAGAGTTATGCTAGTGAGTACTTGTTGTTTAGTAAGAATATTTGTGTTAAGGTTTGTGATTCCTGAAGCATGCACGTATGGTCTCTCGTTATGCTATGAAATTGGAGCCTTACTTATTATTGATTGCCTTCCTTTGCGTGTGAAGGAAATATGCCCTAGAGGCAATGATAAAGTTGTTATTTTATATTTCCTTATTTGTGATAAAGGTTTATTATCATGCTATAATTATATTGATCGGAAACTTAAATACATGTGTGAATACATAAACAAATATCATGTCCCTAGTAAGCCTCTACTAGACTAGCTCATTGCTCAAAGATGGTTAAGGTTTCCAAACCATGGACATGAGTTGTCATTTGATAACAGGATCACATCATTAGGAGAATGATGTGATGGACAAGACCCATCCGTTAGCTTAGCATAATGATCATTCAATTTTATTGCTATTACTTTCTTCATGTCAAATACATATTCCTTCGACTATGAGATTATGCAACTCCCGGATACCGGAGGTATACCTTGTGTGCTATCAAACGTCACAGCATAACTGGGTGATCATAAAGATGCTCTACAGGTATCTCCGAAGGTGTTTGTTGAGTTGGCATAGATCAAGATTAGGATTTGTCACTCCGAGTATCGGATAGGTATCTCTGGGCCCTCTCGATAATACACATCATAAGCTTGCAAGCAAATGACTAAGGAGTTGGTCACGAGGTGATGTATCAAGGAACGATTAAAGAGACTTGCCGGTAATGATATTGGACTAGGTATAGAGATAACGACGATCGAATCTTGGGCAAGTAACATACTGATGGACAAAGGGAATCATGTATGTTGTCATAATGGTTCGACTGATAAAGATCTTTGTAGAATATGTAGGAGCCAATATGGGCATCCAGGTTCCGCTATTGGTTATTGACCGGGGAGGTGTCTCAGTCATGTCTACATAGTTCTCGAACCCGTATGGTCCGCACGCTTAACGTTTGTTGACGATATAATATTATATGAGTTATGTGATTTGGTGACCGAATGTTGTTCGGAGTCCCGGATGAGATAACGGACATGAAGAGGGGTCTCGAAATGGTCGAGAGGTAAATATTAATATATAGTACGATGGTATTCAGACACCGAAAGTGTTTCAGAGGGTCTGGGTACCTATCGGGTCACTGGAAAGGAATTTCGGGCACCCCCGGCAGAGATATGGGCCTTATGGGCCAAGAGAGGGAATACACCAGCCACAAGGGGCTGGTGCGCCCCCATAGCAGGCCGGCCTAGCAGGAGAAGGAAAGAGGGGAAGGGAAAGGAAAGTGTGGAGTAGGACTCCCCCTTCCTTCCCTTCCCCCCCCCCCCTCTTTCCTTCCCCCTCGGTTATATATGGCGGGAGGCGGCTTGGGAGGGAATCCAAGTAGGATTCCTCCTAATTGGGTGCCTCCTATGGCTCCTCCTCCCTCCCACCTATATATGTGTGGGAGGAGCGCCTAGCACACACCAGACAATTGCCTAGCCGTGTGCGACGCCCCCTCCACCGTTTACACCCCCGGTCATATATTTTCGTAGTGCCTAGGTGAAGCCCTGCGGAGATCACTTCACCATCACCGTCACCAGCCGTGGTGCTGTCAGAACTCATCTACTACCTCACCGTCTTGCTAGATCAAGAAGGCGGAGGATGTCACCAAGCTGAACGTGTGCAGAACACGGAGGTGTCGTGCATTCGGTACTTGATCGGTTGGAGTGCAAAGAATTTCGATTACATCAACTACGTTGTTTAACGCTTCCGCTTACGGTCTACGAGGGTACGTAGACATTCTCTCCCCCTCGTTGCTATGCATCTCCATGGATAGATCATTGCATGTGCATACAAAAATATTTGTTTTCCATGAACGTTTCAAACAGTGGCATCATGAGCCAGGTCTATGCGTAGATAATGTGCACGAGTAGAACACAAAGAGTTGTGGGCGATGATAGTCATATTACTTACCACCAACATCTTATTTTGATTCGATGATATTGTGGGATGAAGCGGCCCGGACCAACCTTACATTTCCACGTACATGAGACCGGTTCCACCGACAGACATGCAACTTGTTTTGCATACAGCAGGCTGGCGGGTGTCTATTTCTCCTACTTTAGTTGAATCGAATTTGACTACGGACGGTCCTTGAAGATGGTTAAAACAACAAACTTGACGAATCGCCATTGTGGTTTTTGCCGTAGGTAAGTACGGTTCTTGCTAGAAACCCATAGCAGCCACGTAAAACTTGCAACAAAAAAGTAGAGGACATCTAACTTGTTTTTGCAGGGTATGTTGTGATGTGATATGGTCAAGACATGATGTGATATATGTTGTTGTATGAGATGATCATGTTTTTGTAAATTTATCGGCAACCAGCAGGAGCCTTATGGTTGTCTCTTTATTGTATGAAATGCAAACAACATGTAATTGCTTTACTATCGCTATGAGTTAGCAATAGTTGTAGAAGCAATAGTTGGCGAGACGGCCACGACACAATGATGGAGATCAACGGTGACGATGGAGATCATGACGATGCTTTGGAGATGGAGATCAAAAGCACAAGATGATGACGGCCATATCATGTCACATATTTTGATTGCATGTGATGTTTATCTAATATGCATCTTATTTTGCTTAGAACGACGGTAGCATTATAAGATGATCCCTTCACTAAATTTCAAGGTAAAAGTGTTCTCCCTGAGTATGCACCGTTGCTACAGTTCGTCGTTTTGAGACACCATGTGATGATTGGGTTTGATAGACTCTACATTCACATACAAAGGGTGTAAGACAGTTTTACACATGCAGAATACTTGGGTTAAAATTGACGAACCTAGCATGTACAAACATGGCCTCGGAACACTGGAGATCGAAAGTTCGAACATGAATCATATAGTAGATATGATCAACATAGAGATGTTCACCATTGATGACTACCCCATCTCACGTGATGATCGGACATGGGTTAGTTGATTTGGATCACGTATCACTTAGATGACTTGAGGGATGTCTATTTAAGTGGGAGATCTTAAGTAATTTGATTAATTGAACTTAATTTATCATGAACTTAGTCTTAAAGTTTTGCATATGTATGTTGTAGATCAATGGCCTGAGCTACCGCTCCCCTGAATTTTAATGCGTTCCTAGAGAAAGCTTAAGTTGAAATATGGTAGTAGCAACTACACAGACTGGGTCCGTAACTTGAGGATTAACCTCATTGCTGCACAAAAGAATTATGTCCTTGATGCACCGCTAGGTGAAAGACCTGCTGTAAGAGCAGAAGCTTATGTTTTGAACGTCTAGCAAGCTCGATCTAATGACTACTCGATAGTTCAGTGTGTCATGCTTTACGGCTTAGAACCGGGACTTTGAAGACGTTTTTAACGTCATGGAGCATATGAGATGTTCCAAGAGTTGAAGTTAATATTTCAAGCAAATGCCTGGGTTGAGAGATATCAAGTCTCTAACAAGTTCTATAGCTACAAGATGGAGGAGAACAGTTCTGTCAGTGAACACATACTCAAAATGTTTGGGGTATTATAATCACTTGACTTAGCTAAGAGTTGATCTTTCGGTTGATTGTGTCATTGACAGATTTCTTCAATCACTGTCACCAAGCTACAAAGGCTTCATGTTGAACTATAATATGCAAGGGATGAACAAACAATTCCCGAGCTCTTTGCAATGCTTAAGGCCGCAGAGTTATAAATCAAGAAGGAGCATCAAGTGTTGATGGTTAACAACACCACTAGTTTCAAGAAAAAGGGCAAGGGAAAGAAAGGGAACTTCAAGAAGAATGGCAAGAAAGTTGCCAATCCCGGGAAGAAGCCCAAAGCTGGACCCAAGCCTAAAACTGAGTGCTTCTACTGCAAAGGGACTGACCACTGGAAGCAGAACTGCCCCAAATACTTGACGGATAAGAAGGATGGCAAAATGAACAAAGGTATATTTGATATACATGTTGTTGATGTGTACCTTACTAATGCTCGTAGTAGCGCCTGGGTATTTGATACGGGTTCAGTTCCTCATATTTGTAACTTGAAACAGAAGCTATGGATTAAATGAAAATTGGCTATGGACGAGGTGACGATGCACGTCGATAATGGTTCCAAGGTCGATGTGATTGCCGTCGGTATGCTACCTCTACATATAGCTTCAGGCTTAGTTTTAGACCTGAATAATTGTTATTTGGTGCCAGTGTTGAGCATGAACATTATATCTGGATCTTGTTAGTGTGAGACGGTTATTCATTTAAATCAGAGAATAATGGTTGTTCTATTTATATGAGTAATATCTTTTATGGTCATGCACCCTTGAAGAGTGGTCTATTCTTGTTAAATCTTGATAGTAGTGATACACATATTCGTAATATTGATGCCAAAAGATGTAAAGTTGATAATGATAGTGCAACATACTTGTGGCACTTCCGTTTAGGTCATATTGTTGTAAAGCGCATGAAGAAACTCCATGCTGATGGACTTTTGGAATCACTTGATTATGAATCATTTGATACTTGCAAACCATGCCTCATGGGCAAGATGACTAAAACTCCGTTCTCCGGAACAATGGAGCGAGCCAATGACTTATTAGAAATAATACATACTAATGTATGCGGTCCAATGAGCGTTGAGGCAGGCAGCGGGTATCGTTATTTTCTGACCTTCAAAGATGATTTCAGAAGATATGGTATATCTACTTAATGAAACACAAGTCTGAAACATTTTAAAAGTTCAAAGAATTTCAGATTGAAGTGGAGAATCATCGTAACAAGAAAATAAAGTTTCTATGATCTGATCACGGAGGCGAATATTTGAGTTACGAGTTTGGCCTTCATTTAAAACAATGTGGAATTGTTTCACAACTCACGCCACCTAGAACACCACAGCGTAAGGGTGTGTCTGAACGTCATAACCATACTTTAATAGATATGGTGCGGTCTATGATGTCTCTTACCAATTTACCACTACCATTTTGGGGTTATGCATTAGAGACAACTGCATTCACATTAAATAGGGCACTGTCTAAATCTGTTGAGATGACACCGTATGAACTGTGGTTTGGCAAGAAACCTAAGCTGTCATTTCTTAAAGTTTGGGGTTGCGACACTTATGTCAAAAGGCTTCAACCTCATAAGCTCTAACCCAAGTCGGAGAAGTGCGTCTTCATAGGATACCCTAAGGAAACGATTGGGTACACCTTCTACCACAGATCCGAAGGCAAGATCTTTGTTGCCAAGAATGGAACCTTTCTAGAGAAGGAGTTTCTCTCGAAAGAAGTGAGTGGGAGGAAAGTAGAACCTGATGAGGTAATTGTACCTCCTCCTGAATTGGAAAGTAGCACATCCGAGGAAACCGTTCCTGTGATGCTTACACCAACTAGAGAGTAAGCTAATGATAATGATCATGGAACTTCATATCAAGTTGCTACTGAACTTCGTAGGTCGACCAGAGCACGATCCGCACTAGAGCGGTACGGAAATCTTGTTCTGGAAGTTATGTTATTCGACCATGGCGAACCTACAAACTATGAAGAAGCTATGATGAGCCCAGATTCCGACAAATGGCTTGATGCCATGAAATCTGAGATAGGATCCATGTATGAGAACAAAGTGTGGACTTTGGTGGAATTGCCCGATGATCGGCAAGCCGTAGAGAATAAATGGATCTTCAAGAAGAAGACTGACGCTGATGGTAATGTTACTCTCTACAAAGCTCGACTTGTCGCGAAAGGTTTTTGACAAGTTCAAGGGGATGACTATGATGACCCACAAGTATATGGGATCAATCATAGTCCTTTCAATAAGTAAGAGTGTCGAACCCAATGAGGAGCAGAAGGAAATGACAAGTGGTTTTTAGCTAGGTATTCTCTACAAGCACTGAAATTATAAGTAATGAGTAGTTTGATAGCAAGATAATTTGTAACGAGCAAGTAACGGTAATAGTAGCAAAAGTGCAGCAAGGTAGCTCAATCCTTTTGAGGCAAAGGACAGGCCAAAACGGTCTCTTATGGTAAGCAAAGCGTTCTTGAGGGTACACGGGAATTTCATCTAGTCACTTTCATCATGTTGATTTTATTTGTGTTCGCTACTTTGATAATTTGATATATGGGTGGATTGATGCTTAGGTGTTGTTCTTACTTTAACAAACCTCCTACTTATGATAAACCCCCTCACAAGCATCCGCAACTACGAGAAAAGTATTAAGAATAAATTCTAACCATAGCATTAAACTTTTGGAACCAATCGGTCCCTTACGGAATAGTGCATAAACTAGGGTTTAAGCTTATGTCACTCTTGCAACCCATCATCTAATAACTACTCCACAATGCATTCCCTTAGGCCCAAATATGGTGAAGTGTCATGTAGTCAACATTCACATGACATGACTAAGGGAATCACAACATACATACTATCAAAATATCGAATACATATCAAGTTCACATGATTACTTGCCACAAGATTTCTCCTATGACCTCAAGAAAAAAAGTAACTACTCACAATTGATAATCATGCTCAAGATCAGAGGGGTATTAAATAGCATAATGGATCTGAATATATAATCATCCACCAAATAAATCATATAGTAATCAACTACAAGATGTAATCAACACTACTAGTCACCCACAAGTACCAATCTATAGTTTTGATACAAAGATTGAACACACGAGATGAACTAGGGTTTGAGAGGAGATGGTGATGTTGAAGATGTTGATGGAGATTTCCCTCCCCAAGATGGGAGAGTTGGTGGTGATGATGATGACGATGATCCCCCCCCCCCCCCCCGGGGAGGGAAGTTCCCCCGGCGGAATCGCTCCGCCGGAGGGCAAAAGTGCTCCTGCCCAAGTTCTACCTCGTGACGGCGGTGCTTCGTCCCGAAAGTCCTCTCCCTATTTTTTCAAGGTCAAAATGACTTATATACCAGAAGAGGGCACCGGAGGTGGGCCGAGGAGGGCACAACCCACCAGGGCGCACCTGGGCTTCCTGGTGTGCCTAGGTGGGTTGTGACCACCTGGTGGGCCCCCTCTGGTAGTTATTTGCTCTAGTAATTCTTATTTATTCTATAAAAATTCCCGTAAAGTTTCAGCTCATTTGGAGTTGTGCAGAATAGGTAGCCTGGCGTAGCTTTTTCAGGTCCAGATTTCCAGTTGCCGGTATTCTCCCCCTTTGTGTGTACCTTGCATATTATGAGAGAAATGGCATTGGAAATACTCCAAAAGAATTATTATTCATAAAAACAATATAAATAACAGTAGGTAAACATGATGCAAATGGATGTATCAACTCCCTCAAGCTTAGACCTCGCTTGTCCTCAAGCGAAAACCGAAATCGAAAAACATGTCCACATGCTTGGGGGGCAAGTTTCCCCTCCTGCCCCCCCCCCCATCTAGATGTATCTAAGGGGGCCGACCCCCTCTTCCCTTCCCCTTATAAATAGTGGGGGTGGGAGGGCTTCCACACCCCTTCCCAGGCGCAGCCCCTCCCTCCTCCAACTCCTCCTCCTCTTCCGTACTGCTTGGCGAAGCCCTGCAGGAGAACCACAAGCTCCACCACCATGCCGTCGTGCTGCCAGAATTCTCCTTCAACTTATCCTCTCCCCTTGCTGGATCAAGAAGGAGGAGACGTCCTGGGGCTGTACGTGTGTTGAACGCGAAGGCATCATCCGTTCAGTGCTTGGATCAGATCTTCCGCGATTTGAATCACCGCGAGTATGACTCCATCAACCGCGTTCTTGTAACGCTTCCGCTTAGCGATCTTCATATGAAGATGCATTCCCTCTCTCTCATTGCTAGTATTTCCTAGATTGATCTTGGTGACACGTAGGAAAATTTTGAATTATTACTAGGTTCCCCTACAGTGGCATCATGAGCTAGGTCTATGCGTAGATTCTATGCACGAGTAGAACACAAAGTAGTTGTGGGCGATGATTTGTTCAATTTGCTTACCGTTACTAGTCTTATCTTGATTCGACGTCATTGTGGGATGAAGCATCCCGGACCGACCTTACACGTACGCTTACGTGAGACTGGTTCTAGCAACTGACATGCACTTGATGCATAAGGTGGCTGGCGGGTGTCTGTCTCTCCCACTTTAGTCGGATCGGATTTGATGAAGATGGTCCTTATGAAGGGTAAATAGCAATTGGCATATCACCGTTGTGGTTTTGCGTAGGTAAGAAACGTTCTTGCTAGAAACCCATAGCAGCCACGTAAAACATGCAACAACAATTAGAGGACGTCTAACTTGTTTTTGCAGGGTATGCTATGTGATGTGATATGGCCAAAAGGATGTGATGAATGATATATGTGATGTATGAGATTGATCATGTTCTTGTAATAGGAATCACGACTTGCATGTCGATGAGGATGACAACCTGTAGGAGCCATAGGAGTTGTCTTAATTTATTGTATGACCTGCGTGTCAATGAAAAATGCCATGTAATTACTTTACTTTATTGCTAACCATTAGCCATAGTAGTAGAAGTAATAGTTGGCGAGACAACTTCATGAAGACACGATGATGGATATTATGATGATGGAGATCATGGTGTCATGCCGGTGACGAAGGTGATCATGCCGCGCCTCGAAGATGGAGATCAAAGGTGCAAGATGATATTGGCCATATCATGTCACTTTATGATTTGCATGTGATGTTTGCCATGTTTACATCTTATTTGCTTAGAACGACGGTAGCATAAATAAGATGATCCCTCACTAAAAATTTCAAGAAATGTGTTCCCCCTAACTGTGCACCGTTGCGAAGGTTCGTTGTTTTGAAGCACCACGTGATGATCGGGTGTGATAGATTCTAACGTTCGCATACAACGGGTGTAAGCCAGATTTACATATGTGAAACACTTAGGTTGACTTGATGAGCCTAGCATGTACAGACATGGCCTCGGAACACAAGAGACCGAAAGGTCGAACATGAGTCATATAGTAGATGCGATCAACATGGAGATATTCACCTTTGATGACTAGTCCATCTCATGTGATGATTGGACACGGCCTAGTCGAATCAGATCATGTATCACTTAGATGACTAGAGGGATGTCTATCTGAGTGGGAGTTCATTAAATAATTTGATTATATGAACTTAATTATCATGAACCTAGTCTAAATTGTCTTTGCAAATTATGTTGTGGATTAATAGCTCGCGCTTTAGCTCCTTGTTTTAATATGTTCCTAGAGAAAGACTAAGTTGAAAGATATTGTAAGCAATTTTGCGGACTAGGGCCATAGTCTGAGGATTGTCCTCACTACTACACAGAAGGCTTCTGTCCTTGATGCACTACTCGGTGTGCCAACCTCTCTGGCGTCGTTTGTGGATGTTGTGAACATCTGGCAGACACTTTCTGATAACTACCTGATAGTTTAGTGCGCCATGCTTTACGGCATAGAGTCGGGGCTCCAAAAGTGTTTTGAACGCCATGGAAGATATGAGATGTTCCAAGAGCTGAAATTGGTATTTCAGGCTCATGCCCGTGTTGAGAGGTTTGAGACCTCAGACAAGATCTTTCCCTACAATATGGAGGAGAATAACTCAGCCAGTGAGCATGTGCTTAGAATGTCTGGGTACTTCAATCATTTGAATCAAGTGGGAGTTAATCTTCCAGATAAGAGAGTGATTGACAAAAGTTCTCCAATCACTATCACCAAGCTGCTACAGTTTCCTGATGAACTATAACATGCAAGGGAAGATGATCCATGAGTTGTTAGTCATGCTTAAGGCCGTAAAGGTAGAAATCAAGAAGGAGCATCAAGTGTTGATGGTTAAAAAGACCACTGGTTTCAAAGAAGGGCAAGGGCAAGAAGGGAAACTTCATGAATGGCAAGCCAGTTGGCGCTCCAATGAAGAAACCCAAGAACCCAAACCTGAGATGAAGTGATTCTATTAGGGGAATGGTCACTGGTAGCAGAACTGCCTCAAATACTTGGTAGATAAGAAGGCTGGCAACTTCAACAAAAGTATATTTGATATATGTGTTATTGATGTGTACCTT
Source organism: Triticum dicoccoides (assembly GCF_002162155.2). Classification (NCBI taxonomy): domain Eukaryota; kingdom Viridiplantae; phylum Streptophyta; class Magnoliopsida; order Poales; family Poaceae; genus Triticum; species Triticum dicoccoides. The sequence continues at coordinate 425,309,482 of NC_041381.1, forward strand.
ACTAGTACTCCTAGTAGCGCATGGGTATTAGATATCGGTTTAGTTGCTAATATTGGTAACTCAAAACAACAACTACGGAATAAACGGAGACTAGCTAAGGGCAAGGTGACTATATGTGTTGGAAGTGTTTCCAAGGATGATATGATCACCATCGCACACTCCCTCTACCTTCGGGGTTAGTGTTGAACCCAGATAAATGTTGTTTGCATTGGTGTCTGCGTTGAGCATGAACATGATTAGATCATGTTTATTGCAATATGGTTATTCATTTAAGTCAGAGAATAATGGTTATTCTGTTTACATTAATAATACCTTCTATGGTCATGCACCCAATGTGAATGGTTTATAGAATCTCGGGCGTAGTGATACACATGTTCATAACATTGATGCCAAAAGATGTATAGTTGATAATGATAGTACCACTTTCTTGTGGCACAGCCGCTTAGGTCATATTGGTATAAAGCGCATGAAGAACCTCCATGCTAATGGACTTTTGGAGTCACTTGATTTTGAATCACCTGACACATGCGAACCATGCCTCATAGGCAGGATGACTAAAACCCTGTTTTCTGGAACAATGGAACGGGCAAGTGACTCGTTGGAAATCACACATGCTGATGTGTGCGGTCCGATGAATGTTGGCGCACGCAGTGGATATCATTATTTTCTCACCTTCATCGATGAATTGAGTAGATATGGGTATATTTACTTAATGAAGCATAAGTATGAAACATTTGAAAAGTTCAAGCAATTTCAGAGTGAAGTTGAGAATCATCATAACAAGAAGATCAAGTTCCTACGATCTGATCAAGGGGAGAGTTTCCGAGTTATGAGTTTGGCAATCACTAAAGACAAGGTGGAATCGTTTCATAGTTGACGCCACCTGGAACACCATAGCATAATGGTGTGTTTGAACGCCGTAATCGCACCCTATTGGATATGGTGCAATCTATGATGTCTCTTACTGATCTACCGCTATCATTTTGGGGTTATGCATTAGAGACAATTACATTCACTTTAAATAGGGCACCATCTAAGTCCGTGGAGACGACACCGTATGAACTATGGTTTGGCAAGAAACCTAAGTTGTTGTTTCTTAAGGTTTGGGGCTACGATGCTTATGTCGATAGGCTTCGGCCAGAAAAGCTCTAACCCAGAGCGGAAAATTGTGTCTTCATAGAATACTAGAATACCCAAACAAGACAATTGGGTATACCTTCTATCTCAGATCTGAGGGCAAAGTGTTTGTCGCTAAGAACGGGTCCTCTTGAGAAAGAGTTTCTCTCGAAAGAATTGAGTGGGAGGAAGATAGAACTTGATGAGGTTGTTGAAGCTTTACTTCAACCAGAGAGTAGCGCAGCACAGAAAGATGTTTCTGTCGCACCTACCTCAGTTGAAGAGAAAGCTAATGATGATGATCATGGAGCTTCAGATCAAGTTACTATCGAACCTCGTAGGTCGACAAGGGTGTTACAACTTCTAAGTGGTAACCCCGTCTTAAAGGTCATGTTGTTGGACAACAATGAACCTATGAGCTATGGAGAAGCAATGGTGGGCCCGGATTCCAACAAATGGCTGGAAGCCATGAAATCCGAGATAGGATCCATGTATGAGAACAAAGTATGGACTTTGGTGGACTTGCCCGATGATCGGCAAGCCATTGAGAATAAATGGATCTTTAAGAAGAAGACAAACGCTGATGGTAATGTCACCATTTATGAAGCTCGACTTGTCTCAAAGAAGTTTCCGACAAGTTCAAGGAGTTGACTGTGATAAGACTTTCTCAATCATAGCAATGCTAAAGTCTGTTAGAATAATGTTAGTAGTTGCTGCATTTTCATTTACGAAATCTAGCAGATGGATGTCAAAACAAAGTTTCCTTGACTGTTTCTGTGAGGAAAGGTTGTATGTGATACAACCAGAAGGTTTTATCGACCCTAAGGATGTTAAAAGGTATGCAAACTCCAGTGATCCTTCTATGGACTGGAGCAAGCATCTCGGAGTTGGGACATACGCTTTGATGAGGTGATCAAAGCATTTGGGTTTATACAAAGTTTGCAAGAAACTTGTATTTGCAAGAAAGTGAGTGGGAGCACTACAACATTTTGATAAGTATATGTGGATGACATATTGTTGATCAGAAATGATGTAGAATTTCCGTAAATCATAAAGGGTTGTTTGAATGGAGTTTTTCAAAGGAAGACCTGTGTGAAACTGCTTACATGTTGGGTATCAAGATCTATAGAGATAGATCAAGACGCCTAATAAGACTTTCATAGAGCACATACCTTGACATGGTCTTGAAGGAGTTCAAGATGGATCAGTCAAAGAAGGAGTTCTTGCCTGAGTTGTAAGGTGTGAAGTTTAGACTTGAAGCTCGACCACGACAGAAGAAAGAGAAAGGACGAAAGTCGTCCCCTATGCCTTAGCCATAGGATCTATACGATATGCCATGCTGTGTACCGCGATGTGCCTTGCCACGTGTCTGGCAAGGGGGTATAAGAGTGATCCAGGAGTGGATCATTGGATAGCGGTCAAAATTGTCCTTGGGAATAAGGAAATGTTTCTCGATTATGGAGGTGATGAAGAGTTTGGCGTAAAGGGTTACGTCGATGCAAGCTTCAACACCTATCCGGATGACTCTGAGTAGCAAACCGGATACGTATAGTGGAGGAACCATTTGGAATAGCTCCATGGAGGATAGTAGCAACATCTACAATATGAAATAGAGATTTGCGAAGAACACACGGATCTGAATGTTGCAGACCCATTAACTAAAACCTCTCTCGTAAGCATAACATGATCAAACCCTAGAACTCATTGAGTGTTAATCACATGGTGATGTGAACTATATTATTGACTCTAGTAAACTCTTTGGGTGTTAGTCACACGGCGATGTGAACTATGAGTGTTAATCACATGGCGATGTGAACTAGATTATTTACTCTAGTGCAAGTGGGAGACTGTTGGAAATATGCCCTAGAGGCAATAATAAAATAGTTATTATTATGTTTCCTTGTTCATGATAATTGTCTATTGTTCATGCTATAATTGTATTAGTCGGAAACCGTAATACATATGTGAATACATAGACTACAACATGTCCCTAGTAAGCCTCTAGTTGACTAGCTCGTTGATCAATAGATGGTTGTGGTTTCCTGACCATGGACATTGGATGTCGTTGATAATGGGATCACATCATTAGGAGAACGATGTGATGGATAAGACCTAATCTTAAGCATAGCACAAGATCGTGTAGTTCGTTTGCTAAGAGCTTTTCTAATGTCAAGTATCATTTCCTTAGACCATGACATTGTGCAACTCCCGGATACCGTAGGAATGCTTTGGGTGTATCAAACGTCACAACGTAACTGGGTGGCTATAAAGGTGCACTATAGGTATCTACGAAAGTGTCTGTTGGGTTGGCACGAATCGAGACTGGGATTTGTCACTCCGTATGATGGAGAGGTATCTCTGAGCCCACTCGGTAATGCACCATCATAATGAGATCGATGTGACTAAGGAGTTAGCCACAGGATCATGCGTTACGGAACGAGTAAAGAGACTTGCCGGTAACGAGATTGAACGGGGTATGGGGATACCGACGATCGAATCTCGGGCAAGTAACATACCGATGGACAAAGGGAATTGTATACGGGATTGATTGAATCCCCAACATCGTGGTTCATCCAATGAGATCATCGTGGAACATGTGGGAGCCAACATGGGTATCCAGATCCCGCTATTGGTTATTGGCCGGAGAACATCTCGGTCATGTCTGCATGGTTCCCGAACCCGTAGGGTCTACACACTTAAGGTTCGGCGACGCTAGAGTTCTTATGGGAAATTGTATGTGGTTATCGAAGGTTGTTTGAAGTCCCGGATGAGATCCAGGACGTCATGAGGAGTTCCGGAATGGTCCGGAGGTAAAGATTTATATATGGGAAGTCCAGTTTCAGTCACCAGAATGGTTTCGGGGGTTATCGGTATTGTACCGGGACCACCAAAAGGTGTCCGGGGGTCCACCGGGTGGGGACACCTGCCCCGGGGGACTTAATGGGCTGAATATAGGAGGGAACCATCCCCTAGTGGGCTGGTGCGTCCCCCCCCAGGGCCCAAGGCGCCTAGGGTTTGGAAACCCTAGGGGAGGGGGCGCCTCCACCTGCTTGGGGGGCAAGTTTCCCCTCCTACCCCCCCCCCATCTAGATGGATCTAAGGGGGGCGGGCCCCTCTTCCCTTCCCCTATAAATAGTGGGGGGTGTGAGGGCCGCCACACCCCTTCCCAGGCGCAGTCCCTCCCTCCTCCAACTCCTCCTCCTCTTCCGTAGTGCTTGACGAAGCCCTGCAGAAGAACCACAAGCTCCACCACCACGCTGTCGTGTTGCCGGAGTTCTCCCTCAACTTCTCCTCTCCCCTTACTGGATCAAGAAGGAGGAGACGTCCCCGGGCTGTATGTGTGTTGAACGCGGAGGCGTCGTCCGTTCAGCGCTTGGAACGGATCTTCCGCGATTTGAATCGCTGCGAGTACGACTCCATCAACTGCGTTCGTGTAACGCTTTCGCTTAGCGATCTTCAAGGGTATGAAGATGCACTCCCTCTCTCTCGTTGCTAGTATCTCCTAGATTGATCTTGGTGACATGTAGGAAAATTTTGAATTATTACTGCGTTCCCCTACAGATCTTGCCTCCTTCATCCCATGACGCGGAGGCCTCCGGATCTGGCTCTGCGAACGACAACGACATCGTCATCTTGGATGATGACAATTAGGCTCCCGGTGGCGGTGGTGGTGGAGGCGGTCCTGCGGGAATTGGGCACGCCATCCTATTTTTTTGTTGTGGTGTCAGGGAATATATCTCGATATTCCTCCGCGTTGGGATGATGGTGAGTGGTGGTTGACAAGGTTATTGCTTTGTGTTGTTGGGGAGGGCCAAGGATGGGGAGGGAGAGGGGTCGGGGGCATCCGCCTAGGGTGGGAGATAGCTCGGACTTTGGGAAAATTCAAAATAAGAAAATACTAGAGCATGTTGGACAAATATTTTCCATGACACTAAAAATAGACGTGGAATATGCACATGCCTAAAACGGCCAAATGTGTCACCTAAAATCTAGCCGGAACATCACCAAAGTTGCGGAGGGGGTTGCATTGGTAGAAAATCAGCTAGTCACAGCAAATGATCTAGGCGACGTTTTATTTTCCATCACAAAGCTTTCTCATCAAATGATAGCACACATTTTGTAGTGTATTGCCACACTTTCCTTAATAGAGGCGCTCAAATTTTTAGCCACACTTTGGCTTGCCTTGGTAATCTTGCCACATTTTTTTGTCCGTATGACATGTGGGGCTTATTGGTCACATACAGATTCTTGCCTTAGAACCAAACACCCACCTAATTTGGTCTAACATGCCTGACTTAGGGTGTGTCTAGAAATGAAACATCCCCTTAATCTTGATACTTTTACATTTTATCCAATCATAAGTTCTCTCTATGTGTTGATGTTTATGAAATTTTTGTGTTGTCTAAGTCCAGACCAAAAATGAACCTATGTGTTTAGATAGAATTGCGGCTTAGTTGCGTTAGAGGTATGTGTGCTTTCTTTTTTGATTCTTACAAGATCATCATGACTCGGTTATGTTGCCATAAAAAGCTAACGATGAGGAATCTTATTATGATATTTATAAAGCTCGGGAATGTTTCGATTATATGGTATTATGTACTAACCGACTCAGGTAGCTGATTATGTTTTGTTGAAATAAAGTTGTTAAGATTTGAACGAGACGTCATGATGTGAGAAGGTGAAGGATTGATGAGTGAATTTTAATAAAAGTTTCTCACATTTTAATCCTAGAGCATTTTCTAAATGGAGTTCCCACAACATGCTTAAAATGAAGATCAAACACTTGGAGGTTGTGCAACTGAATGATATACATCCAATGGGCCCATGATCACCTCAATCATACTCTAGATGAAGAAACGAAAACCAAAATAGGAAACAATATGCAAGTCTAGAAGGACATACAACCACCGGTACAACGGCAAGCAGTCATACCAGCGTTCGTACCACATGATCTGAGTTACAAAATCAGCTCTAACTTTCCCATTTTCACATTGATTCGACCAAACTTCTTCTATTGTATTCCTAGGGATATGAAAATTGGTTTGGGAGGGTTTGATTCACCTATGGGTCGTTTAATCAAGAGGTCTTCATATTCCATCCTGACCCATTATACCTATTTGAAGAGGGTTCTGTTACTAACGTGTTTACTTCCATTCATTATGGGTGTTGTAGCAAGTGACAAAATGCTCCGGAGAATTCAAAATAAGCACAGATCTATAGATTATACCCTAATCGGTACTAAAAGCTTCGAGGGGTGTGAGGATGCCCCTAAAAACCATTGTACAAGCAGCGTATTTGGGGAAACACTTTGCTTGACATGTAGTCGACATATAATCCCCACGCACTCGAGTGTGTGTGTGTGTTTAACATGGTAGAAACTAAAACAACTTTTAACGGTGATCAGTTAGCCCCTTGTTTCTTGAGAGGTGGGGGCAAGTGGAATTGACGAATACAAGCTGAAAAGTGGAGGATTTCTCCTCTTGCAGGTAGGCCGGAACTTAGTAGTTAGTAGTTGAGGCATATTTTCCTAGATTTTTTTAGGACCTTCTTGATTCGATGCTTTGTTGCTGCTTAGACATGGTGGTCCAAGACGGAGCTCCCAATCCACACCCTACGCAATGTGAATTGTGGAAATGCACACTCGTGCAACACTCATCTAGGTTGGCCCATACGTAGACAGCCAGCGCTATGGAGTACATATAGGGTAGCGATAATTTTCGGGCAGTTTTTCTATTTTGGTGGGTTTTATTAAAATACATTCTAACTTCAAAAATGTCCATGCGTTACAAATTGATTGAAATTCAAAATATGTTCATAAATACAAAAAAAACATAATGTTCGTGAATTCCAAAATGTTTCCGAATTTTAAAATTGTTATCAAAATTTGAATGTTTCCATGCTTCAAAAATTGTTCACAAATTTGAAAATAAAAAAATGGCCAGAAAAACCAGTAAATATCGACAAAAACGAAAAAAAAGCAATGGAAAAACACACAGCAAAAAATTAAAATTGGGCAGGCCCATGTAGCATTGACGGATATGCGTTTTGCTCGCTAACTAACTGCAATGACTATTTCTCGCCTTAAGAAAGGTGAGAGGGGAACGCGAGAGCAAGTAATAAATGAGCGCTCCTTCGGGAGCCTCACAACGATCAGCGCCACTTGGCGCGCTCTCAGCCTTTCGCCATGTGTCGCGCTCTGGGCGCTCCCTTTGGAATTTTTTTTCGCACGCGTTTTCGGTTTTTTAATGGGTCTTTTTGAATTTTTTCGACGTTTTAGTTTTCCACCGGTCTTCCTTAACTTTTCCGTCAAAAAATATTTGAAAAAAAATGCTTTTGCGCAAAAAAAAGTGTTTTCTTTTTGCCCCCTTTCGCGAGAGTCACGGTTTTGCTTCCGCGAGAGACACGGTTGTGCTTTCACGAGAGTCACGGCCGTGCCTCTCGTAAACGGAAAAAAAATGCGTTTTTTGTTTTTTTCTTTCGCGAGAGTCACGGTTTTGCTTCCGCGAGAGGCACGGTTGTGCTTCTCGGAAACGAAAAAAAACGCGTTTTCTGTTTTTTGTTCTTTCGCGAGAGTCACGGTTTTGCTTCCGCGAGAGGCATGGTTGTGCTTTTGCGAGAGTCACGGCCGTGCTTCCTCGGAAACGAAAAAAAATGTGTTTTCTCTTTTTTATTCTTCCGCGAGAGTCACGGTTTTGCTTCCGCGAAAGGCACCGTTGTGCTTTCGTGAGAGGCACGGGCGTGCCTCTTTCAGAAAGGGAAAAAATCCGGGCTTCCGATTCGGTTTTTTCATCCAGTTTTTTCGTGAATTTTTTTTGTTAAAACCTATCAACATGGGATCTAGTTTTGAAGATCTCGATACAAGGAATCCAATGGTGAAAACGGTTCGAGATTTGGACGCACGGTTTGAGAGATAAAACGTTTTGAATAAACGGATCAACGAAAAATGGAAAACTTCCAGGTTGCGACAAGTGGTGCGCTATGCGCGCCACATGTCGCAACGTGAAGAGTTGGAGTGATCTTTGCAACGAGTACTTCTCAATTAATGATTTCGGGGGAACGCTCGCTGAAGGTTTCGTCTGCGTGCGTCGTATTGGGCCGGCCCACTGGAGCGAGCGTAGCGCTGCTACTAGGCAATCCGCCTAGGGTCCATCTCGCTAACATTTTTTAATACTTATTCAACATTTTCAAATACGTGCTCAATATTTCTAATACTTATTAAACATTTCCAAATACTTTATTAGCATTTGTAATAATTATTCAACATTTTCAAATACTTTAAATTGAAATGTTGATATATTTAATAATGATCATGTACCGTGGTATATATGTTCATACATTTAAATTGAAATGTTGATATCACGTTTATAAACGTCCTGGGATATCCAAATGTTTACTTTAAAAAGGAGAATATTAAACAAACTGTCTATACATGTGTGTATATATGTTGATGTACTTCAAAAATATTATATTTATTTGTCCATCTCAACTACTCCACCGTAGTATGGACACACGCACACACTAAAAATGTTTGTCTATATCTATGCCAAATGATAAAGGGGTTGTTGCTTTTGTCGGTACGTCACTGAAATTGCCCTTAAAATTGCAAAATATTTCCCACCGATGCCATTTATAAGTGATAAAAACATTTCACACGGGGAATTCCTGCCTGGGCCGGCCCTTGTAGTAAGAACCTTCTGTACCGCGCTTTACGCACTGGGAGAAGACACAGTGCATGTTTGGGTAGGTTCATGTCTGTGCCACCTGTCTTTTAATTTTTTTTATTTTTTATTTTCCTTTTGCGTCTTTTTTTTCATTTTAAATAACTTGGAACTTCAAAAAGTTCCCAAAATAAAACAAATGCGAATTTTGAAATAAATAAAATGTTTAATAATTCGTATATGTTGGTGGATTCAGAAAATGTTCGTGATTTTCAAAAAATGTTTGCAACTTTGAAAACAAATGTGCAAGAAATAAAAAATGTCCATAATATTTTAGAAAATTTACTGTACTAAAAATGTTAACGAAATTGAACAACATTGAAATTAAACAAAATTTTGCCAATACAAAAATATTCATGAATTCAAAAATATCCTAAAAATTCAAAAACTGTTCCTGACTTACAAAATAGTTTATTGATTCAGAAAATGTTCGCTAACTCAAAAAATCATCATGCATTTTCAAAATCTTCATTAAATAAAAAAAATCATAAATTGGTGATGTAGCAAAATATGGTCATGACCATTGAAGATTATAATTATAATTTTCCTCCCATTGCAGTGCACGGGCTGTTTTGCTAGTAATATGAATATACATATCAAAACATGTAGAAAGTTCCATGTGTCCAAAACAATAATTGAGGAAATAAAAAGTAAAACAATCATAAAAAGATAAAGGAACAAAAAGGTCGAAAAACATAACCCGAAACATAGTCCGCCCATGCTATAGGTGTTCATGTGATTTCACTTCTATCCACCATAGCGGGACTAGAATATGATAGAGGCCACTATACGCGAGTAACATGCTGCCGCTGCCTATGCTGTGTCGCATACATGGGCCTGGCCCGGTTAGCTCACCATGGTGATCGATTTTTCCTGGCATTTTTCACTTCAATTGATGTTATTTCACCTATTTTGAAAAAAACAAGCGTTCATAAATATGTTTAAAAATATAAATTCGAAAAAACAAGATCACAAGTTGAAAGAATTTTCATCAATTCCCTACTTTTGAAAAAAATAAATCTGGAAAAATGTTAACCAGTTTTACAAATGGTCATGAATACGGAAAATGTTTGCTAGTTTGGAAAACAATTGTTCACGAATATAAAAATGTTTATGAACAAAGAAAATACTCTTAAATTTAAAAATATTCAAACAATTATTTGAAATATTGAATCTAGAAAATAGTAATGAAAAATAACTAAAATAAAGATATAATAAAAATGAGTTCCAAAACAAGCAAAAGGAAAAGAAAACCTTAAGAAACAAAAAATAGCAATAAAATATAAAAATTGAACCTGAAAGGTCGAGCAACTTCGGTACCTCATGGCCCGGCCTACTTAGTGAGGCGTTTCGGTGATTTCTACCGGTATATATCGTATGCTAACTCCTATTTGGCACCTATAGCATCGATTCTACACCATTCCCTTTGCTAGATTTCTTCCACCGGCCCATTTAGACACGTTTCTGTGAAGAGCTTCCTGTCGTTTATATTTTATTTCTCGTTTTGGCCCTGTTTTTGCCCGATTTTTCTTAATCATTTGTTTTCTGCTTTTCTTTTCTGTCATTTTTTCGAAGTAAGTGAAATATTCTCAAATTAATGATCGTATCAAATTGGTGAATATCTTTCAGATTGGCGAACTTTTTAAAATTTGTGATCTTCTATTAAATACACAATCTTTTTAAAATATTTGTGATTTTTTAAATTTTTTTAATTTTTCAAAATTTCTGAATTTTTTCATTTTCACAAATTTCGTTCAAATTTATGAATCCTTTTCTAAATTGGTGAACGTTTTTTAAATAATAGAACTCCTTTCAAGATATTTAAAAAAAAAGGTCAGTGGTAAGCATCCACTGGTTAATGGCAACAGTCTAAAATTCAGTGGTGAAACGTTCTTGTTGGCTGCAGCCCACATAACACTTGGGTGAGTTCCAGGAGCCTAAGGGCAGATCCAACGGCCGTATAATGATCGTTGGTAATTTTGCCACATAGATTGTTTTGATGACATGGCACATAATAATAGCAAAGAGAGGATGACATCGTATGATGCTGAACAAACACTCCAGGCTCAAGCTCCACGGCAAGCCAGTTCGTTTCTTAGGCATTGAGTGGGGCCCGTCTGATATATTATCTCTCTTGTTACATACAACTTAACATACAATTCATTGAAGAGCTTATATGATGTGTTGTTGGTTGCTGACGCTGACAGTTGTATCAACAATTTATCATACAAACTGTTATAGAAACTCTAACGAACGTTGTGAGCACAAAGTAGGAGCTTTGTATATCCTATAAGCTATACATATCATTCACAAAATACGTGTCTCCCGCGGGAGCTGCTATGGGTCAACTATGGTGGAAGCGATGGTAGTATCGTTCTACTATTTCTAAAGAGTGAAAAAACAATCGCTATTACTCCAGGGGCGGGCGGGCCAGTCTAGTTAGCGCGCTAGACTATGTAAGTATAGGTGTGCGATTTTTATTTCGACCTTTTGCTTTTTCTTTATAAATATATTTTCGAAAGAATTACAGACATATAATACAAAAGAATATTTTTATTTTACTAACAATAAAAAGTTCATTAATTTATAAAATGTTTACAAATTAAAAAGTGTTCATGAATTAGAAAAAAGGAATTGGAATTTTTTTGCTAATGAGTTGTAAAAACATTAAGGTATTTCAAAACTATTTATGAATTTCAGCACTATTGATGAATTTTTAAATAGTTCAGAATTTGTAGCGGGATCATAAATTTGGAAGATATTCATGCATTTGAAAAATATTAAGGAATTTAAAAAATATCCACGAGTTTAAAAACCATTCATGAACTTGAAAATAATTGTGAATTTGTAAAAGGTTCAAGAAAATATTGGTGGATTTGAAAAAGGTTCATGAATTGAAAAAACAGCACAAATTTGTAAAATCTCTCTGGATATGAAAAAAATCAAATATTAAAAGAATCCATGAATTTGTAAAATATGAAATAATTGTAGAAATGTTCATGAATTTGAAAATATTCGTGATTTTGATAAATATTCATGAATTTAAAAATAACCATGAAATTTGGAAATATCCCCAAATTATTATAATGGTCATAAATTTCTGGAAATTTTTTAAAATTGATATCTTCATAGATTCAAACATGTACATGAATTTTTCAGGAATTTAGAAACTGTTCATGGATTTAAAAAATGTTCATTGATTCGAAAAAATAATGACCTTTAATAAGCATAAAGAAGAAGAAATGAGAAAAGGGGGAGATGACAAAAGGGAAGAAATATAAAAGAACCAGAATCTGTAAAACAATATTTAGAAAATAAGAAGCTGACGGAACCTTCCCGAAAACAGATTTTGTTTTTTGAGTGACTCCAAAACCAGATGCAAGGTTTGCTAAAACCGGAGTGGAACTGGGTTGGATAACCCATCCGCATCCTAGTGGGCCGGCCCTGCTCGTTCCTGCTATTTGTTTAGCGAGCGGTACGCTAAGGGAGCTCCTATTTGCCGCATTTTGCGGCAAAAAGTTGGAGCGACGCACATAGTTGCCTCAACTGGGCCGGCCCATCAGTAGATGACGCGTGCTTCACTTAAACAAGATGTAAAAAGAAAAAGAGGGCGCGCGAGGATTCGAGCACAGGACCTCGCAGAGCTGGTGAATGCGGCACACCACTCGACTAGACCGTCTATCTGACTGTATTTAGTGCGAATTGTATAAAAACTCAAAGCCGCGTACACATACGAAAACATTTTCGGGAAAAATCAAAACATTTCCTAAAAAAAAAAGCAATTTTTCAAAGGAGAAAGCCGCGTGCACATATGAAACTCCAGAACAAAAACTTTTTTAAAAAAAATAATTATGGTTAATTTTTAATCAACACAAAAGTTTTTCGAAAATTGAACAAGTATTTTAATAGTGATTTTTTCAAAAGCATGAATATTTTTGAAAGGAGAACAAATTTTGAACAATTTTTTTTGTAAAAATGAACATTTTTAGAATTTTCAAACAAAATTTTGAAATGGGAACAATTTTTAAAATAACGAACAAATTTTGAATTTTTAGATCAAATTGTAAAATAGAGAACAATTTTGAAAATCACAAATAAATTTGAAATGTGAACATTTTTTAATACATGAACAAAAATTTGAAAAATAAGAACATTTTTCGAAATTTGTGAACATTTTTTGAAATCCATGCCATTATTTTTCAAATTTCTCAATAAATGAAAAACAATAATTCAAACAGTTTTTGAAAAAAGGAACATTTGCTGAAAATTCGGAACAAAAATTTGAAAGCAGGAACATTTTTTGAATTTATGAACAAATTTTGTGAAATGAGAACATTTTTTGAATTTTTGAACAAAATCTGAAAACAGGAAAAAAATGAAATTCGGATTTCTTTTTTTGAAAATAAACTGAAAAAGAAAAAAAGAAACAGAAAAAAGGAAACAGAATAGAAACAGAAAAAAGAAAAAGAAGAGAAATAGAAAAACGAAAAACAAAAAAGAAAGTGAAAAAGAAAAAGGCGCTTCAGGAACCTTCTAGAAGGTTCCGAAAACCGGAAAAAAAACGGCTGAAAACATCATAGAAGGTTCCCAAAACCGGTGTCTGCTGTAACGCTAAAACGGGCCGGCCCACTCGGTCGCTCGCTCGCACCTGCCCTGTGCGAAGCGTCGACTACTTACCGCAAAGAGCGGCAAGTAGGATTTCCCCTACGCTAATGCTCGCAATGAACAACGCATATCATTTCAGGTCTGTTAAAAAATCAGGTCTGTTTAGGCTTAGCTGACTCCCTAGCCCACAACTTTTCATATCAAGAAATCAACGATCCTTCGGTACACAAAAATTGTTGTTTACACGTCCATGTATCTCACGGGCGCCTACTATACATGTCCAAGGATAAAAAAAACCTGGTGCTTAAAATTTCCAACCAGAGCAGTTGCAATTTGCCAGAAAGCCATGTGATATTGACAAATTGACATGGACCCAAGCTTATCCGAGCAGCAGCTGTGGCAAGGCATTGCATCGTTTTTGTGGAAAGCAAGGCAGGCACGAAGAAAGAAGTCGAGATGGGCGGGGCCCGCGTGCACCATGATTTCACATGCGCGGCGCGGCTGACACACCACTCCAAGCAACAACCACGTTCGCGTTGGCGTCGCAGCGAGAAACATTTCCACATGCCGCGCCGGCGTCGCGCATGTGACCATGCACGCGAGCGAGCGAGGCGCCGGCCGTCGCGTCCCCGGTCCGGCGATCTACTGTCCGCCTGCGCGATCAGCTTGGCGGTCCTGCTTTTGTGCAGTTGTTCCCGCCAGATACTCATTTCGGATAAGAAGGGCGCTGGAGCTGTGGGCCTGCGATGCGCACTCCGTTCTCGAGATGTTGAAGCACAAAATTACTACACCCAAAATCCTCTCCCAAAAGCGGCAAAAGGGTGAAGTTTCGGAGGGAGCGGTACTCACACCACAAGCGTGGTTTAAAGTTAAGATTCCACTAACCATTCATCACGTGCCACGCATGCATGGCACGCAGAGCATCCACGGTAGTATATACGTATATGATCCCACTCACACAGAGTACATGCATGTAAACAAGTCCGTACTAGGGTACCAACCACGATTCGCTTCACCCCTGCAAGAGCAGGAGGATTATATAGTAATACTACTAGTAGTATAATTTACCTAACGGATAACGAAGTCGGCTAACTGATGCCAACGAACGGCGTAAAAGAAAGGAAAAAGAAATACTATACCACCGGGCCTCCTTCGATCCTACTGGACTGGCCAAGGAGACGCTGGCACGTACACGTAGCAGCAGGTCACTGTAGAGATCACCGGCATCGGCGGGGCACGACGCACCGGCCACCGACGGGCGAATTTATTTCTCGTCGGAAGCCGCGACCACCGGGATAAATGCTGCACGGCATGGGCGCGTGCGTGGCAGTGGCAGAGGTCGGGTCGCGTCGCATGGCGGCACCATGTGTGCACTCATCCACTCTGCCCAGCCGGTCACTTTTCAGTTTCACATACATACATACATACATACAGTCGGTAATTTAAAGGGCTAGCGGGCGTGGGGTCAGGTCAGGCCAGGGCAGCGGCGTGCGCCGAGACAGTTTTTCTGGTTAGAGAGTGGGAACAGAATAAAGGGCCCGAGCTCAGGAAAAGGGCCGTTGATGGTGGGCCGCACGGCGACGCACCCCGTCCCCGTCTCATCCGATCTCACCACCCCTGGACTTGCCTCTCGAGAGCCACTTACATGTGGGCCGTCGTGACTCTGCAGAGTCTAGTCTAGCTTGTAGACATTGCCGGTCAAAGAAGTGTTTTTGGCTGATCTATCTACTCTCGTTGCTTGCTGCAAGCAGAAGCACCTTGAATCACGGCCATTTGCGGCGTGTCCCCGGGGCCCAAGAAGGAAAATCCTTGCTACAGTAGGAGCGGAGCCCCCAATAGACGGCACGGATCACTCACTGATCACTGCCCTTGGGAACTTGGCCGTTCATTAACTAATCCTTGGACTGGTTATATATCCGGCCGGGACGACTGATAGATTATGGTGTCGCCCATTCGTCAGGCCGCATAATTGGGGATGTTTCTTTGGGGTAAAGCTGAAGGAAAGAAGATTGTAAACTCTGTTCCTTGTCCCGGCCCGGCGAACGAACACGGCAGCGTCCGTCGCCGATTAATCATCTCAGATCGCAGTCGCGGCATCGCACAACTGCCATTTATTCTCGCTCCATGCTCCTGGTTCCAGGGAGAAAACAAAACGTCCGAAACAACGCAGCATTATCCTCTCATCTGCACGGAAACTCGAGTCCGGACGGCTGCTGGCAAAACCTTCATTTCCACTCATTCTTGGTTACCACTTGCCACAGTACTACTACATGCCAGGTCCAGGCCATGGATGGAGTCATCGGTCATGTCTCCTTGCTCCGGAGAACTCGCCGCGGCAACATTGTCATTTCGCGCTCGCGAAACGGCCAGCAGCAGACAAAAAGTTGGACAATGTGCTGGTGTTACTCCAGCTTTTGTTCCGTATCTCGCCATTATTAAATGTTTCCGTTAACCGCCTTGCGGTGCTCGAGCTAGCCCCCTTCAATGCGGCTCGCACCGGCAACCACCTCCCGGAAAGCTGGTGTTCTGTAGCGACCCCTCGCGTGCTCGACTCGAGATCACCAGCGGATGCAGATAAACCGCAAAAAGGAGTGAAGAAGAAGAAAAACAGGGCTCAACGCAGGGCACCGGAGGAGCGGTGCATGGCATTGGTTGCTGGCCGAGAGTGCAGATGTAAAGTCGCCACTTGCAGGCACACAACACATGCATGTATATCTACCACGTACCTGCCTGCGTCCTGCTTGCTTTGCTGAAAGGGACATCTGAGGTGGAGAGAGCACGCAGTTTTCTCTCTGGGTTCCTCTCAACGGTTCGTGTGGTGACCGACGGGACGACCGGCCGATCGGCACTCAGAGCCAGAGGAGACTTGCAGGAACGTCGCACCGCCGAATCAATCCCGTCACATGCATGCAGCACGTTACGTTGCGTCGACCATGTTAAACGCCGCTTTCGTACACGGATGAGCCTGACTACAGAGACTTATCAGCCCCAGCTCAGCCGGTGCGTGTGCGCCCTCGACCCGTCGCTAGCTCCTTCTGTTCACCTCTCAGTCGATCACCATGTGGGATGCGGCGTGTGCTGGTGCGCACCGATTTCTTCCCCCGGCGTTGTAATCATGTCCATGTAGAAACTTTTTTTTTTTGAAACTGGGCAAAAGATTTGCCACTTTCATTGATTAAGAAGAAGGTTTAGAGTTTTTGGCCAAAGGCCGAATTACAAAGACATCACTCTCGTGGCACTACAGTACTCAAATATTTGGCCCCTGCAAGGCACCAACACTTTGAAACATCTTTGATTCTTGCAACAAGAACCCCAACCGGCACCGCGGTGTTACGGAAGACGCGTGCATTTCTCTCGTTCCAAATTTCTCATGAGATCAACATAATAAGAGACATCATCGCCCGTCGAGACTGCGATGCGTTGGAGTCAATGAGGTTTCACCAGGCTTTCACTGAATGGACCGCCACCCAAGCTGTAGGGTTCACATCAACCAAGCCAAGCCAAGATTTGATCATTTCTCAAACTCGAACCGTGTAGCGGCATTGGAAAAGGAGGTAAGCCGCGGTTTCCTGAACTTGCTTGCAGAGGGGGCAGCGATCACAGTTAGGCCATCCTCGGCGTTGGAGCCTGTCGGCCGTCCACATCCTATTATTGATCACAAGCCAAGCAAAGAATTTGCATTTGGGGGGAGGCCAGATCTTCCACACCAACTGTTGCATGTTGGAGTCAACTAAGCCCATGAACTGGACCTTGTAGACCGAGGACGCGGAGTAAGAGCCATCATTAGAAAGCTTCCAAGAGATAGAATCAGCCACGTCGGGGTTGAGTTGCACCACAGATAATTTCTCCCAAAGGTTGACGAACTCGGTCAGGTGTGTAGCGGAGGTGATCCCGTCTGTTTTGACTTGAGAGACCCAGAAGTTATTATCCAAAGCCTTCTGAACCGAACCATGTAGAAACTTTCGTGCTGCATACGTACGTACTGGCTCCAAGTGTGAAACACAGTGTTACTGGTGGGTGATCAGAGGTCGCTGTTGGTTGATAATCCAGATGCGGATGCTCCATGCTACTACGTGATTGTGTGGGTAACCAGAAGTCCAGAACAACTGTGCTGTGCTGGTAGTCGTGTGCGTCCAAAATTGCTGTTGGCCATGCGTACTTTGCTGTAATGATGCTACCTGGTAGTTAAGTTAAGCACCATGCATGGTGAGTAGTACTAACCTTTGGCAATTCAGCTCTTCCTGGTAACTTTTGTTTTCTCTGAAACGGAGGCACGGATAGCCGGCTGACAGTGTACTGAACATCGCTGCCGGGTGCAGAAGTAGAATTAGTAGTTTACCACACTACTCGATGCCCCTGGCCGGGTGCACCGCATGGCATGCAGGCGTGGCGACATGGCATCATGTGATTCGCGCGACGGCCGGCCGCGATGCATGATGGTTGTTAATTACCCCGGCCGGCAGGAGTTCTCTACTCTACTACTCCGTACTAGTACTACTGAACCAAACCGACCCAATTATTCCTGGGACGACAACTCCCTGCATCTATCCATCCATGGATCAGGTGCTCCCATCTAATTTACTTCACCAGGAAACCTACTCCTACCGTCCTAGTACTCCTTTACGTGAGTGAGAGCACCGCATACTCGACACTTTGGACTCAACCGCCACGTACTCCTACGGTACGCATCAAGAGGAGAAGAGCGGCGCCAACTGGCTGGTGAGCGCCCCGCATTAACTCGGCTCGTGCTCTGCGCCTCCTCGAAATCGCGACCAAGTTAGGTGCGCATCGCCCTAGCAACCGATCACTGCACGCGCCACATTGATCGCCCACAGCCTAGCCGGTTTAAGCGAGCGAGCGAGCCAGAAAGTCGCCGGAAAGCGACCCGGGGATCCCGATCACGATCGAGCTGGCGAGCGAGCGAGCGATGGAGCAAACGCCGCGACGACGCGATGCTCGGGTCAGCAGATTGCCTCGCTGCGATCGATCGATGTATGCATGCGGTTGGTCTCCGCGTGTCGTCGAAGCATCCCGGGCGAGGCGACGCATGCCGGCCTGCCGGCCCAGATGCGGCGCGTTGAAGCTAGCGCTAGCTAGCCATAGCGATCAACGAATAGCTTGATCGCCCGTACGATTTATTTGCGCTCGCCCAACTTAATTTCGCGGCGTCGATCTGTCGACGGAGATATTGCGGGGTGCTGCGGGCATGTGGGAAGATACGGAAATTAAAGGGTAAATAGGGTCAGAAAGCAGCGTTATCATGGCTTTCTTTATGCCGATCCGTCACATCGTTTTTGGGCATAATTAGTGCCCGTAGCAGATTATTGCGCGCGCTAAGGATCGACCCGAATGGCAATGTACGTACAGCTAGCTATGCCGTCGCGAAAAGATCCAAGAGCGAAGCTGGCAGTGTCTCTCTGGATTCGGAGGTCTGAACACGGGTCCAGGTTAGGAACCGGATGCAGTTGGAGCTAGCTTTGCTTTTTTGGCCGGACCAAACGCAGCTCAAGCATCCCGGTGCAGCACAAAAACGATACATTTGAGGCTAAC
>NC_041381.1:425328878-425331802 GCF_002162155.2 Triticum dicoccoides
GCAAGTGAACCTCCATTTAAACCCCACTCACGAAAGGAACCTCAGTGAACTTGTTCTTATAGAAAGGAAGTGCTCAGTTCAAAATATGTGGCACTCTGCTTGACCAGTTTAAAATTTATGCTTCCACTCAAATATAGAGTACTTTTCTCCCCCGCAAAATAAAATAAAAAAATAGAGTACTTTTCTGAATATGAATTTAGAGTGGAAGCAAGTAAAATTCTAGCTGTTGCCCTGTTGGTTATGGCTGACGTTAAAAATATAGAGTACTTCTCTGAATATAGAGTACTTATTCTGTTTATGCCTTCGATTTGGCCCTTGTGCATGTATTGCTCCCGGGAAAAAATAGTTGTTGAAATACTTTATTTCCAGATATATTTAGCATTTTTTTTTGCAAACGCTATTTTGAAATATAGCACACTATAAACGCGATATAACTTGTGTAGCATTTGGAGAAAGGTCTCACTATATTTTGTAGCGCACTAATTTTCCGTTGGTTCAAATAGAGGCCTAGAAAAGATCCAAAGTTCTTCCTTGATGTGCATCCCGCCTGAAGGGTCTGGTCGGGCCATGGATCCTGCATGACAGTATCAGCATATGGGAGCAGAGTGGCGAACCCACCTAGGCTGGCTTCGGACTACTTTGATTACACAATGGCTACCTGGGACAAGCATAAGATTGAGCAAGCGTTCATGCCTATGGACGTCCCTGCCATCCTCTCGATCCCGCTCAGTACACGGAACTTTGATGACTACTGGGCATGGCACTTTGAAAGAAACGGCGTATTCTCTGTTCGGTCGGCGTACAGAATGCTCGTGGCTACCAGGCAGCGAAGGGAGGCTTGGCTCGAGGACAGCGCGGGCACCTCCAATTCTCGAACTGAAGAATTATCTTGGAAGGCTTTGTGGCGAACACAGGTTCCGGCGAAAGTTCGTATGTTCATGTGGCGTTTGGCAAGACAATCCCTCCCTACAGAAGATGTACGAGCACATAGAAACATGGCTGTGACTAGCTCCTGCGGTTTATGCGGCTCTCGGGATTCATGGAGACACTCCCTCCTCGAGTGCTCCATGTCCAGGTGCGTATGGGCGCTGGAGGATGATGAAATTGTTGATCACATGATAGCCACGCAGGAACCCAACGCGAAGCAGTAGATTTTCACACTTTTGGCAAATTTACAACACGACAAATTTGTTCGAATGGTGGTGACACTATGGGCGACATGGACGGCCAGACGCAAGTTCATTCACGAAGGAATCACACAAAGTCCGCAAGCAACACACTCGTTTGTGGCTAGATTTATATGTGAACTATCAATGATCCAGGTGAAGCCCAAGGCGAATTTACAAGGAACCCCTCATGCAGAAGGCGCGCCACATGCAAAGGGCCTCGGCACCTCCAACGGGTTTCGCGAAAATTCACGTCGACGGCGCAGTTTACAGGGACCGACGCGGATCAGCGGCTGCAGTGTGCCGTGATGAAGCTGGAAACTATCTCGGAAGCTCAACTTTGGTTATAGAGAACCAACATGACCCGGCGACGCTAGAGGCGATTGCTTGCAGAGAAGCATTAGCCTTGGCTGAAGATCTTCTTCTCCAACGATTTGTTGTATCCTCCGAAGCAGGTGGTGAGCGACATCCGTAATGGAACCCAGGGCCGTTATGGATCGGTTATCAAAGAAATCAACCTTCGAGCTACTAGTTTTAATTGTAGTTTTATGTTTGAAGGTCGAGCCGTTAATGGAGAGGCCCATAGTCTAGCTAAACATTCTCTTTTCCTCGGTCGAGGGAGGCACGTTTGGTTGCTGAACCCTCATGACCCAGTGTGTATCCCACATCATGTGGACTATCATCAATAAAGTTTAGCTTCTCCCCTAAAAAAACTAAAACACTTAAAAAATTAAAACATTCATATAATTTAACTATTTTGTTAAAAAAACCTTCTTCTATTGAGAAAATGTTTGTAAATTTAAGAATCCTTAATGAATATGCAAAAAAGTATTCATCAATTCCAAAAAATATTCACTGGTTCTTTAATTATTCATGATTTTTAAAATGGTTACAAATTTGTAAAAATATTGAGTGGTTATTTCGGAAAATTAAATTTGTAAACGAATATGGAAAAAATCTTAACGGCCTTTCAAAAATGTTCAGAGTTTTCAAATAAGCATTTTTTTAATTTACAAAATAATCAAGAATATAATTGTGTTCCTAAATTTCAAAAAATATTTATAAATTTATAAATATCCATGAAGTAAAATAATGAATATAAAATAGACAAAAAACCTAAAACTAGAGAAAAGAAAAGAAAAAATGAACGAAACATTCCGGAAAATATTGGGACCGTCTTACATGGCTAACCCAATACCGCCCGCGGGGTTCGGCGTTTGATTAGACCACCTTGGATTATCATTATAAGCTTTTGAAAGAAAATAGAATTAATTTCAAAACCAAAGAATGGCGCGGCAAAACGCACATTGTCGTCTAGTCTTCAGTCCATGTGCAATGAGAGATGCACTTCACAGGCTCGCATGAGAGCACCAAATTTAAATCCATGCATGATGTGTGCACTTCAGATCAAGTACGTTGTGCTTGCTCATGTGCTTTATCGCTCCATCATCTCTCTACTCCCTTCGCCTGTGTTTATTAGGCCTCACAACATAAAAAACATGTCTGTTTTATAAGGGCTAGCTTTGAAAAGGTGCATGCATGCAACCACTTCATTGATTGCATTGTGAGCCATTGTTGTTGGTGCCATGGCTGCCTATTGATACGCTGCATGGACATGTGAGAGTGTATTGGGAGTGGGATGAAATAATTAATGTGAGCAAGTTACTATGTGACTTGGTTCAAGAAAAATGGTCTTAAGACCTAATAAACCGAGACGGAGGGAGTAGTTACTAAGCTCCCTTGAATTCCTTGCCTCTG